>NW_026974983.1:213274-318970 GCF_030014295.1 Loxodonta africana | reverse complement strand
CATAGAGAGATAGTATTATACTACACAGAATTAAAATAAAAACACAAATGAGAAGTGTTAAGGCTGTCCATTCTCTTTTTTTATCAGCAAAAGAAAAGCTTTTTATCAGGACCTGAAACCCATTTTGCAGTGGTCTCAATTTTTTCCAAAGTGTATTAACTTCTATGTTGTGTACCTTACAACTTGAAATCTTCTACAGATGCTATTGGGCATAACACTGTATAGGTTTCAAGCATGAAACCAAATATCACAAGAGGTTTAAAAGCACTTGAATTTTCTTTCCCAGGTAACCACAACATTTGTTCATTGTATTAATGACTAGGAGCAAAATTGCACCTAACAACACTCTTTTTTTTTAAACAATTTTTATTTCACTTTCTTTTTAAGTGAAAGTTTACAAATCAAGACAGTCTGTCACATATAAGCTTATATACACCTTAATCCATACTCCCACTTACTCTTCCCCTAAAGAGTCAGCCTGCTCCCTCCTTCTAGTCTCTCCTTTTGTGATGGTTTTGTCAGTTTCTAACCCTCTCTACCCTCCCACATCCCCTCCAGACAGGAGATGCCAACAGTCTCAAGTGTCCACCTGATACAAGTAGCTCACTCCTCATCAGCATCTCTCTGCAAACCATTGTCCAGTCCAATCCATGTCTGATGAGTTGGCATTGGGAACGGTTCCTGTCCTGGGCCAACAGAAGGTTTGGGGACCATGACCGCTGAGATTCTTCTAGTCTCAGTCAGACCATTAAGTCTGGTCTTTTTATGAGAATTTGGGGTCTGCATCCCACTGTTCTCCTGCTCCTTCAGGGGTTCTCTGTTGTGCTCCCTGTCAGGACACTCATCGGTTGTGGCCGGCCACCATCTAGTTCTTCTGGTCTCAGGATGATGTAAGTCTCTGGTTCATGTGGCCCTTTCTGTCTCTTGGGCTCATAGTTATCCTGTGACCTTGGCGATCTTCATTCTCCTTTGATCCAGGTGGGTTGAGACCAATTGATGCATCTTAGATGGCCGCTTGTTAACATTTAAGACCCCAGATACCACACTTCAAAGTGGGGTGCAGAATGTTTTCATAATAGAATTATTTTGCCAATTGACATAGAAGTCCCCTAAAGCCATAGTCCCCAAACCCCCGCCCTTGCTCCGCTGGCCTTCGAAGCATTCAGTTTATCCAGAAAACTTCTTTGATTTTGGTCCAGTCCAGTTGAGCTGACCTTGCGTGTATTGAGTATTGTCCTTCCCTTCACCTAAAGTAGTTCTTATCTACAAACTAATCAGTAAATAACCCTCTCCCACCCTCCCTCCCTCCCCACCTCGTAACCACAAAAGTATGTGTTCTTCTCAGTTTATACTATTTCTCAAGATCTTATAATAGTGGTCTTATGCAATATTTGTCCTTTTGCATCTGACTAATTTCACTCAGCATAATGCCTTCCAGGTTCCTCCATATTATGAAATGTTTCACAGATTCATCACTGTTCTTTATCAATGGGTAGTATCCATTGTGTGAGTATACCATAATTTATTTAACCACTCATCTGTTGATGGACACCTTGGTTGCTTCCAGCTTTTTGCTATTGCAAACAGAGCTACAATAAACATGGGTGTGCATATCTGTTCGTGTGAAGGCTCTCATTTCTCTACGGTATATTGTGAGGAGTGGGATTTCTGGGTTGTATGCTGGTTCTATGTCTAACTTATTAAGAAAAAGCCAGATAGATTTTTAAAGTGGTTGTACCATTTTACGGTCCCACCAGCAGTGTATAAGAGTTCCAATCTCTCCACGGCCTCTCCAACATTTATTATTTTGTGTTTTTTGGATTAATGCATCTTGTTGAAGATGGAATCTCTTCGTAGTTTTAATTTGCATTTCTCTAATGGTTAATGATCGAGAGCATTTTCTCATGTATCTGTTAGCTGCCTGAATATCTTCTTTAGTGAAGTGCATGTTCATATCCCTCGCCCACTTTTTGATTGGGTTCTTTGTCTTTCTGCAGTTGAGTTTCAACAGAACCATATAGATTTTAGAGATCAGGCGCTGGTCGGAGATGTCATAGCTGAAAATTTTTTCCCAATCTGTGGGTGAGCTTGTTACTCTTTTGGTGAAGTCTTTAGATGAGCATAGGTGTTTGATTTTTAGGAGCTCCGAGTTATCTGGTCTCTCTTCGTCATTTTTGGTAATGTTTTGTATTCTGTTTATGCCTTGTATCAGGGCTCCTAGGGTTGTCCCTATTTTTTCTTCCATGATCTTTATCATTTTAGACTTTATGTTTAGGTCTTTGATCCACTTGAAGTTAGTTTTTGTGCATGGTGTGAGGTATGGGTCCTGTTTCAATTTTTTGCAAGTGGTTATCCAGTTATGCCAGCACCATTTGTTAAAAAGATGATCTTTTCCCCAATTAACTGACACTGGGCCTTTGTCAAATATCAGCTGCTCATATGTGGATGGATTTCTATCTGGGTTCTCAATTCTGTTCCATTGGTCTATGTGCCTGTTGTTGTACCAGTACCAGGCTCTTTTGACTACTGTGGCTATATAATATGTTCTAAAATCAGGTAGAGTGAGGCCTCCCACTTTCTTCTTCTTTTTCAGTAATGCTTTAATTACTTACCCGGGGCTTCTTTCCCTTCCATATGAAGTTGGTGATTTGTTTCTCCATCACATTAAAAAATGTCATTGGAATTTGGATTGGAAGTGCATTGTATGTATAGATGGCTTTTAGTAGAATAGACATTTTTACTACGTTAAGTCTTCCCATCCATGACCAAGGTATGTTTTTCCACTTATATACGTCCTTTTTACTTTCTTGCATTAGTACTTTGTAGTTTTCTTTGTATACAGTTTTTACATCTTTGGTAAGATTTATTCCTAAAAATTTTATCTTCTTGGAGGCTACTGTGAATGGTGATTTCCTCTTCGATGTTCTTTTTGTTGATGTAGAGGAACCCAAGTGATTTTTGTATGTTTATCTTAAAACCTGAGATTCTGCCAAACTCTTCTATTAGTTTCAGTAGTTTTATGGAGGATTCCTTAGGGTTTTCTGTGTATAAGATCATGTCATCTGCAAACAGAGATAATTTTACTTCTTCTTTGCCAATCCGGATGCCCTTTATTTCTTTGTCTAGCCTAATTGCTCTGGCTAGGACTTCTAGCACAATATTGAATAAGAGCGGTGATAAAGGCATCCTTGTCTGGTTCCCGTTCTCAGGGGAAATGCTTTCAGGCTCTCTCCATTTAGGGTGATGTTGGCTGTTGGCTTTGTATAGATGCCCTTTATTATGTTGAGGAATTTTCCTTCAGTTGCTATTTTGCTGAGAGTTTTTATCTTGAATGGGTGTTGTACTTTGTCAAATGCCTTTTCTGCATCAATTGATAAGACCATATGGTTTTTGTCTTTTGTTTTATTTATATGGTGGACTACATTATTTATTTTTCTAATATTGAAGCAAACTTGCATGTCTGGTATAAATCCACTTGGTCGTGGTGGATTTTTTTTTTTTTTATATATTGTTGAATTCTATTGGCTAGAATTCTGTTGAGAATTTTTGCAACTATGTTCATGAGGGATATAGGTCTGTAATTTTCTTTTTTTATGGTGTCTTTCCCTTTTTTTTTTTTTCCCTGGTTTTGGTATGAGGGAGATGGTGGCTTCATAGAATGAGTTGGGTAGTATTCCATCACTTTCTGTGCTTTGAAATACCTTTAGTAGTAGTTGTGTTAACTCTTCTCTGAATGTTTGGTAGAACTCTGCAATGAAGCTGTCCGGGCCAGGGCCTTTTTTTTGTTGGGAATTTTTTGATTACCTTTTCAATCTCTTTTTTTGTTATGGGTGTATTTAGTTGTTCTAATTCTGATTGTGTTAGTTTAGGTAGGTAGTCTTTTTCTAGGAATTCATCCATTTCTTCTAGGTTTGCAAATTTGTTACAGTACAATTTTTCATAATAATCTGATATGATTCTTTTAATTTCAGATGGGTGTGTTGTGATGTGGCCCATCTCGTTTCTTATTCGGGTTATTTGTTTCCTTTCCTGTATTTCTTTGGTCAGTCTGGCCAGTGGTTTATCAATTTTGTTAATTTTTTCAAAGAACCATCTTTTGGCTTTGTTAATTCTTTCAATTGTTTTTCTGTTCTCTAATTCATTTAGTTCAGCTCTAATTTTTATTATTTGTTTTCTTCTGGTGTCTGATGGATTCTTTTGTTGCTCACTTTCTATTTGTTCAAGTTGTAGGGACAGTTCTCTGATTTTGGCTCTTTCTTCTTTATGTATGTGTGCATTTATCAATATAAATTGACCTCTGAGCACTGCTTTTGCTGTGTCCCAGAGGTTTCGATAGGAAGTGTTTTTGGTCTCATTGCATTCTATGAATTTCTTTATTCCCACCTTAATGTCTTCTATAACCCAGTCTTTTTTGAGCAGGGTATTGTTCAGTTTCCAAGTATTTGATTTCTTTTCCCTAATTTTTCTGTTACTGGTTTCCACTTTCATGGCCTTGTGATCTGAGAAGGTGCTTTGTAATATTTCGATGTTTTGGATTCTGCAAAGGTTTGTTTTATGACCTAATAAGTGGTCTATTCTAGAGAACGTTCCATATGAGCTAGAAAAAAAAAAAAGTATACTTTGCAGCTGTTGGGTGGAGTGTTCTGTATAAGTCTATGAGGTCAAGTTGGTTGATTGTAGCAATTAGGTCTTCTTTGTCTCTATTGAGCTTCTTACTGGAATTCCTGTCCTTCACCAAAAGTGGTGTGTTGAAGTCTCCTACTATGACCGTGGAGGTGTCTATCTCACTTTTCAGTTCTGTTGAAGTTTGTTTTATGTATCTTGCAGCCCTGTCATTGGGTGCATCAATATTTAATATGGTTATATCTTCCTGGTCAATTTTCCCTTTAATCATTACGTAGTGTCCTTCTTTATCCTTTGTGGTGGATTTAACTTTAAAGTCTATTTTGTCAGAAATTAATATTGCTACTCCTGCTCTTTTTTTGCCTATTGTTTGCTTGATATATTTTTTTCCATCCTTTGAGTTTTAGTTTGTTTGTGTCTCTAAGTCTAAGGTGTGTCTCTTGTAGGCAGCATATAGACAGTGTTTCTTTATCCAGTCTGAGACTCTCTGTCTCTTTATTGGTGCATTTAGTCCATTTACATTCAGCGTAATTATAGATAAGTATGTGTTTAGTGCTGTCATTTTGATACCTTTTTGTGTGTATTGTTGACAATTTCATTTTTCCCCTTACTTTTTTGTGCTGAGACGTTTTTCTTTGTAAATTGTGTTCCTCATTTTCATAGTAGTTGAATTTATGTTTGCTGAGTCGTTATGTTTTTCTTGGTTTTTATTTTGAGTTATGGAATTGTTAGACCTCTTTGTGGTTACCTTATTATTTACCCCTATTTTTCTAAGTAAAAACCTAACTTGTATTGTCGTATATTGCCTTGTTTTCCTCTCCATATGGCAGTTCTATGCCTCCTGTATTTAGTCCCTCTTTTTGATTATTATGATCTTTTACATATCGACTTCAATGATTCCCTGTTTTGAGCATTTTTATCTTTTTAAAAATTAATCTTAATTTGTTTTTGTGATTTCCCTATTTGAGTTGACATCAGGGTGTTCTGTTCTGTGACCTTGTGTTGTGCTGGTATCTGATATTATTGATTTTCTGACCAAACAATTTCCTTTAGTATTTCTTGTAGCTTTGGTTTGGTTTTTTACAAATTCTCTAAGCTTGTGTTTATCTGTAAATGTTTTAATTTAACCTTCGTATTTGAGAGAGAGTTTTGCTGGATATATGATCCTTGCCTGGTAGTTTTTTTTCAGTGCTCTATATTTGTCATCCCATTGCCTTCTTGACTGCATGGTTTCTGCTGAGTAGTGTGAACTTATTCTTATTGCTTCTCCTTTGTAGGAGACCTTTCTTTTATCCCTGGCTTCTTTTCAAATTTTCTCTTTATCTTTGTTTTGGCAAGTTTGATGATAATATGTCTTGGTGATTTCCTTTTTGGATCAATCTTATATGTAGTTCGATGAGCTTCTTTGATAGATATCCTTTCATCTTTCATGATGTCAGGGAAGTTTTCTTCCAACAGATCTTTAACTATTCTCTCTGTATTTTCTGTTATCCCTCCCTGTTCTGGAACTCCAATCACATATAAGTTATTCTTCTTGATAGAGTCCCACATGATTCTTAGGGTTTCTTCATTTTTTAAAATTCTTTTATCTGATTTTTTTTTTCATCTATATTGGTGTCAATTCCCTTACCCTCCAGGTCCCCCACTCTGCATTCCAGTTGCTCGATTCTGCTCCTTTGACTTCCTATTAAGTTGTCTAATTCTGTCATTTTACTGTTAATCTTTTAGATTTCTGAATGCTGTCTCTCTATGGATTCTTGCAGCTTATTAATTTTTCCACTATGTTCTTGAATAAGCTTTTTGATTTCTTCAACTGCTTTATCAGTGTGTTCCTTGGTTTTTTCTGTAGATTGCCTTATTTCATTTCTGAGGTCATCCCTGATGTCTTGAAAAAAAAAAAAGCATTCTGTAAATTAGTTTTTTATATTCTGCTTCTGGGAATTCCAGGATTGTATCTTCATTTGGGAAAGATTTTGATTCTTTAGTTCGGGGAGTTGTAGAAGCAATCATGGTCTGCTTTTTTACGTGGTTTGATATCGACTGCTGTCTCTGAGCCATCTATAAGATATTGTAATGATTTATTTTATATTTGCTCACTGAGTCTTATCTTGTTTTGTTTTCTTTCAATATACATAGATGGGCTTCTAGATTGCACTGTCTTGATTGTTGTAGCCCTTGAATCACTTATGTCCTGTTACCAGCTGGTTTGGGCTATTACCAGATATATAAGCCTAAGATTCCCTTCAGTATTCTTGAGTAGAATCTGATTTTGGGTCACCAGGTGTGTGGTGCAGACTGTCACCTATACACCTAGAGCAGTAGTGGTGCTAGTTGTGTGCACCAGATTCTAGTAGAAGGGGTCACATCCGGGGCGGGACAGGGTGCTGACAGGCTTCCCCCAAGTGCCAGTGAGCTAGGTGTGTCCCTATTCCTAAAGCACTTTGGTGGGTGGACTCTGTAGCTTTACCTTAGGCACCCATTGCAGGTACCTCTACAGATTGGAAGGTGTCACCATCCTCAGACCCCTAAGGCAGGAGGCTAGATGGTCTGGGGGGAGCTTCAGCCCTCAGTTCTCTGTTGTGGGTCAGTGAGGGCTCTGTTTAATACACAGAGAAAGCAGACCTGGGAAACTTATCTTTCCAGTACTCCACTAAAACAATTACAGTCAGATCCCTATCAGAAATGCCTTTGCATTATAATAGCCACCTTGTTCCCTGTAGGGGTGAAAGCCCAAGACTGTGGATCTCATATGCTTGGCTGGAGCTGGTTCTGTATTTTTAGTCCAATTTCGAGAAGTCAGGGAAGGATTTTTGATCCCTGGGTTTTTTGTAGCTGCTTCTCTCAGGCCAGGAGAATGGGTTAGGAAAACACCAAAAAAAAAAAAAACAAAACAAAACAAAACCCACAGAGCACTTCACTCTCTCACTCAGGAAGTTCCAATGTTATTGAAACCGCCTGGGAAGGAGAGGGGAGGGATCAGATAGATTGGAGAGAGTAGCACCCTGGAATATAGACAAAGTTACTTATCTTGCTTGGTGATGACTTTTTTATCTGAGATTCCCGAGGGGTGTGTAGCCTGTGTGCGTTGGCTGGGTTGAGATTGCCCCCAAGGGTCAGGCCCACCTCCTTTGCTTGTGCTGTCTCAGAAGCTGTGGTCAGTTCCTCCGCTCCCAGTCCAAAGCCCAGCACCAATTTCCCCTGCTGGGACGCCACACTCCAGGCTCCAAAACTAGTCGCTGCCTCCCCGTGCCTTCTCCTCCTGTCAGTGGCATCGCTCTGCCTGTGTGCACTGCCTGGGCTTCCCCCGAGGTCACTTCTGGGGGCTTGGGCTGTGTCCTGTGTTTGCGCCATCTCAGGATCCCATGCTCAGCAACCCTGTGCCCAGTCCAAAGCCTGGCACCAAGGTTTTCTGACTGGGACGCTGGCTCCAGGCTCTGAAAACAGTCATTGCTTCACCGTGGTTGCTCATTCTCAGCCTCTGTCACTCAGGTCAACTTTTTAGATTTGTGTTTATTGGTCGGGGTTCGTATATTGTCATGTATGTGATTCATTCTCTTGTTTTTCTGAGTCTTTGTTGTAAGAGGGATCCGAGGTAGCTTCTACCTAGTCAGCCATCTTGGCCTGCCACCAAGTTTGTCCACTCTTTATGTCTATAGTGTGTACATGTTATGAAATGATTAAATAATATAATTTAGGTTTTTCTGATTTTTGTTACTGACTATGAGGCTGACATAATCCAACATCAGGCTAGGCTTGTCTTCTATGAAATGATAACATTCAAGGAGAACTGAAGGTGCTACGTGAGTACTTGCCTTAAAATTACCATAAAATCTCTAAATTCTTTAAGTCATAATCATGTTTTAAAATTTTAAAAATTTACCACATTTTGGTTAATAAAAGCATAGATTCTGAAAGAGATATTCTTTCCAGTCTCAGCAAGGGGAAGTTGATCCAAGCTTCCTATATCCCCACTCTCTTTAATTTTTTTTTTTTTTAACTTCTAGAACTGGCTTTCAGATTTTGACAAACAGAAGCCATGTTGTTGTCAGAGTTTAATAAAAGTGGTGTCGCATTCACCCTTTTGGGCTTCTCAGATTACCCAGAAGTACAGTTACCCCTCTTCTTTGTATTTCTGTCCATCTACGGTGTCGCTGTTGTAGGGAATATTGGGATGATTGTAATCATCAAAATTAACCCCAAACTGCACACCCCCATGTACTTTTTCCTCAGCCACCTCTTATTTGTGGATTTTTGCTATTCCTCCATCGTTGCTCCTAAGATCCTGGAGAACCTAGTTGTAGAAGACAGAGCCATTTCACTTTTAGGATGGGTAGTGTAGCTCTTTTTCTTTGGTACCTTCATTGTGACTGAATCTTTTTTATTATCAGTAATGGCCTATGACTGCTTTGTGGCCATTTGCAACCCTCTGCTCTACACAGTTGCCATGTCCCATGACTCTGTGCTATGCTGGTGGTGTGATCATATGCATGGGGAGTAGTGTGTTCCTTGGTGATCACGTGCTGTACTTTCAAATTATCTTTTCGTGGTTTCAACACAATCACTTCTTCCGTGAGCTCTCCTCGGTTCTCACTTTTTCTTGCTCTGATACTTCTCTCACCCAGTTACTGCTTTTTATCTTCGTCACTTTGAATGATGTGAGTACATTACTCATCGTTCTCACCTCTTATGTGTTTATCATCGTCACCATCTTGAAAACGAGTTCAGCCAGTGGTCATCGTAAGGTGTTTTCTACCTGTGCCTCTCATCTGACTGCCATCACCCTCTTCCATGGCACCATCCTCTTCCTCTACTGTGTGCCCAATCCAAAAACTCCAGATACACCTTCAAAGTAGCCTCTGTGTTTTACACAGTGGTGATCCCCATGTTGAATCCCTTCATCTACAGTTTGAGGAATAAGGATGTCAAGAATACAGTCAGCAAGATGATGGACACTAAAGTCTTTTCTCATTGAACATATTGTTTTAGTAGAATTTGTCCCTAATTTGTAAATTAAATGTGTCCAAAAAACAATTTTCAAGGATATTTTAAAATTAACAGTTAATATTGTATAATGGTGAGGTTGTGGATTTTTGGCTTAAAGAGACTAAACTTGGCTTTGTCTCTTCATTACAGGAAAAGATCAGCTATCTCTCTCATCTTTAGCTTTTAAATCTATGCAAATGTGATAAAAGGAACTGGGTCATAACCTGATAAATAAGGCCAAGAGATAATATAGCTATCATAAAGGGCACCTTGCAGAATCTGAATTAAGGTTAATTTCATCCCTCTTTCTTATAAGACACTTGGAGTATAGTAGGTTCTCATTAAACACACATTTTTTTGACTACTTATCTACAAATGGCAGTAAAGATAAAACATAGGCTTTGTCTTCAAGGAATACATAATTTGGTGGTACTGCTGGGGCAATAAAGAAAGGGTCTATTGTAAAAGGCAGACTATAATAAATACCTTAAAAGGTTTGAGGCAAGGAATAGTTCAAATCCATTCAGGGACATTAGAAATATATTTTCATAAAGAGGTATTATTTAAAGTTGGCCTGGAGAATGGGCAGGATATTAGGAGAAGGCATATCAGTGAGGAAGGCATTATATTCAGGAGAGACTAGAATGAACAAATGCCAACCAATTTTTATTGAGTAAATACAATATGTTGTACACGTGTGTTTGTGTGTGTGTATGTATGTGTTTTCTTATACTTAGGTTATATTGGCATGAATGCAAAAATAAATAAATATTGTCTGTAACATGAATATGTTTTAGAAAGAGCTCCAGTGTGACAGAATGATAAGTTAGAAAGACTTCACCAGAGGCGTAGAAATGGATCTCAGAGAACCAGTGGCTGCTCTGTGTTTTATGGTATTATTTTGGCCACCCAGCCATCACAAATGTTATATATAATTTATTTATATTTTTTAGAACATGGTCATAATTAGAGTCTTCTTCAACAGAACTCACAATTTGACCAATCCTTGATTGAAGCCTACAGTTATTTTTTCTAGTAGAGGTGGCAAAAATTACACTGAAGTAAGTTCCAAAACTTTGAGAGATTTGAGGCTTTTCTAGACCCTCTTGGAAACCTGTGAAGCTGCCATACGAACAAACACAGACTAGAATATTGGCTAATGAGAGAAAAATAACCAGTTGCCCACTTCTTCCATTATACTATCTGACATTTAGCACACCAGATTTGAGAATGAAACCCTCTTCTGTCAGCTGACCTGCTAGCTGATCTCACAGACCTACATAAACTGAGCCCCGATTAGTCAAGCATAGACCTGATCAGCAGAACTGCCCACCTAACCCATATAATAAAAAAAAAATAGTGAGCAGTAATAATGACTGTTGTTTTAATAAATGCATTTTTGCATAGTTTTCTGTGTGTAAGTCATTTGAGTCACTCATTTTCTCAGTTAATGGCAAGATTATCAAAAAGATTTTCCCAAGCCTTATTATATGACAATTTAGACTATTGGTTACATAGAGGCTGTTCATTTAAAAAGATGCGATTAAAATTTTAGGGAAGAGCCAAGATGGTGGAATAGACAGACGTTTCCGGAGAGCCCTCTTTACAAAAAAAAGACCCAAAAAAGCAAGTGAAATCAGTATATTTATGACTAGCTAGCAACTCACAGCATCACAAAAGCAAGCTTAGAAAACGAAAAGAGGGGCAGGGGGAGGAAGAGAAGGTTCAGAAGCAGAGAGGAGTTACTGGACCGGAATCACGGGGAGCGCTCAGGCACCATTTCTGGAGCAGTGGCAGTGGGCTGGCACTAGCATTCGGCCACAGTTTCCCCAGGGAGAAGCTGCCAGCTACACATCCTACTCACAGCTCTGGAACCAGAGAAGAGCGGCACTGTCGGCAAAAACTAAGTACTTGTGTATATTTTACCACATCCCCCCACCCCCAAGCTGGCTTCAGTGGCTGAATTCCCTGGGCATGAGATAGGCACTGTTGAGTGCCTAGAGCCATCCTCCCAGCCTTGGAGAAGGGAAAAAATTGCAACTGGGGGAAAGAAAATTTGCCAGCTCCACTAACCGGGGGAGCTCAGGACAGAAGTGGCTCCTGTCCAGGCATAAATGGTCCATGGACTTTGAGCACCATTACCCTCTACATGGACCTGTGTGGGCCTATTTCAGGAGAATAGGCCCTTGTGGGCAAACTACAACCATTTCAGCTTTGTGGTGAAGACATGGGTGTTTGATGTTTGGAACTGCATTGCCTATTAAACAGGGTCCTCACCTACCCACATCAGGGGCCTATAGACTGTTAGCTCCATTCAGGTCACCCAGCCACCCATGAGAAGTGTCCAAGGATAACTAGTACCTCCCAGTGCCTACAACCAAAACACTGTGTGCCCATTGTATGTCTGCAGAACCCACCCACCTGCACACTTTAAGGAACAGGAATATGCTTTCCTCAGAGACACTCGGGGGTTGGTTCTCAGCCTCCTGCCTTGTTCAGAGCATAACCCCCTGCTACAATCCGATACTGGTACATACACCAATCACCACTGCCCCTCTAAGACTGTAGGACAGAGCCTGTACCACACACTTGATGATCAGATACCTGGAAACCTGAATTGAATTCATACAAGAAAAGTGAGTGGACTCCTAGATTGATATACCTGATAACAGGTGTAGCCATCTGGGGACAGTATGTCAGAGCTCTAAAGGCAAAAATAATCAAGGTAGCTCACTCAAGCAACCCATTTGGGCATATCAAAACAAAACAAAGCAAGAAGCTATGACACAGCAAGCAAGCATAAACTAATACAATAACTTATAGAAGGCTCGGAGACAACTGTCAATATCAAGTCACATAAAGAAATGGACCATGATCACCTCAACAAACTCTCAAAACAAAGAACCCAGGAATCTTCTAGATGAAAGTGCATTTCTGGAATTACCAGAGCGAGAATACAGAAGATTAATATACAGAACCCTTCAAGACATCAGGAAGGAAATGAAGCAATACACAGAACAAGCCAAGGAACAGACAGATGAAGTAATTGAAGAAATCACAAAGATTATTCAGGAACATAATGAAAAATTCAATAAGCTGGAAAAATCCATAGACAGAAAGCAATCAGAAATTCAGATTAACAATAAAATAACAAAGTAGACAACTCAACAGAAAGTCAGAGGAGCAGAATTGAGCAAGTAGAAGCCAGAATTTCTGAACTCACTTAGCACTAATATATTTAAAGAAAAATCAGATAAAAGATTAAAAAAAAAAAAAAGAAACCTTAAGAATCATGTGGGACCCTATCAACAGAAATAACCTATGAGTGATTGGAGTACCAGAACAGGGACGGATAAGAGAAAATACAGAGAAAACTGTTGAAGATTTGTTGGCAGAAAACTTCCCTGATATGGTGAAAGATGAGAAGATATCTATCCAAGATGTTCATCAAACACCATATAAATTAGTGACATATTATAATCAAACTTGCCAAAACCAAAGATAAAGGGAGAATTTTAACAGCAGCTAGGGTTAAACGAAAAGTCGCCTACAAAGCAGAGCCAATAAGAATAAGCTTGGACTAGATGGCAAAAACCATGCAGGCATGAAGGCAATGGGATGACTTATTTAAAATTTGAAGGAAAAAAATTGCCTGCCAAGAATCATATATCCAGCAAAATTGTCTCTTAAATATGAAGGTGAAATTAGGACATTTCTAGAAGAACAGAAGTTTAGGGAATTTGTAAAAACAAAACCAAAACTACAAGAAATACTACAGGGAGTCTTTTGGTTAGAAAATCAATAATATCAGGTATCAAACCAAGACTAGAACATTGGGCAGAGCAATCAGAAATCAACCCAGACAGGGAAATAAAAAAAAAAGGAAGATTAAAAAAAAAAAAGCTCAAAACAGGGTAACAGCAATGTTATTATATAAAAGAAGACAACATTAAAACAGTAATGAGGGATTAAGAAACATAATCATAGATCTTCCATCTGGAGAGGAAGATACGGTGATACAAAGAAATAAAAGTTAGGTTTAAATTTAGAAAAATAGAGGTAAATAATAAGGTAACCACAAAGGAGACAAACTATCCTACTCATCAAAATAAAATACAAGGGAAAAATAGAGACTCAGCAGAAACATAGTCAACAACAACAAATATGAGGAAAGGACAATATATAAAGAAAATCTACACAGCACATAAAATCAAGTGGAAAAAGAAACTGTCAACACACAAAAAAAGACATCAAAATGATAGCACACAAAAGGAGCTCAAAATGGATCAAAGACCGAAATATAAAATCTAAAACTATAAAGATCATGGAAGGAAAAATAGGGACAATGTTAGGAGCCCTAATACACAGCATAAACAGTATACAAAACATTACTAATAATGCAAAAGAAAAACTAGATAACTGGGAGCTCTTAAAAATCAAACACCTATGCTCATCCAGGCTTCACCAAAAGAGAAAAAAGATTACCTGAAGACTGGGAAAGATTTTAGCTATGGCGTTTCCCATCAGCACCTGATCTCTAAAATCTACATGATACTGCAAAAGCTGAACTGCAAAAAGACAAATAACCCGATTAAAAAATGGGTAAAAGATATGAACAGATATGTCACTAAAGAAGACATTCAGGTAGCTAACAGATATGTGAGGAAATGCTCACTATCATTAGCCATTAGAGAAATGCAAATCAAAACTACAATGAGATTCTATCTCACTCCAACAATGCCGGCATGAATCCAAAAAACACAAAACAATAAATTTGGGGAGGCGGTGGGGAGACTGAACATTTATACACTGCTGGTGGGAATGTGAAATGGTTCAACCACTTTGGAAATCAATTTGGCGCTTCCTTAAAAAGCTCGAAATAGAACTAGCATATGATCCAGTAATACCACTTCTTGGAATATATCCTAGAGATATAAGAGCCTTTACATGAACAGATATATGCACACTCATGTTCATTGCAGCACTGTTTACAATAGCAAAAACCTGGAAGCAACCAAGGTGCCCATCAATGCATGAATGGATAAATAAATTATGGTATATTCACACAATGGAATACTATGCATTGATAAAGAACAGTGAGGAACCTGTGAAACATTTCATAACATGGAGGAATCTGGAAGGCATTATGCTGAGTGAAATTAGTTGCAAAAGGACAAATATTGTATAAGACCACTATTACAAGAATTCAAGAGATAGTTTAAACAGAAAAGAAAATATTCTCTCGTGGTTATGAGAGGGGGGAGGAGAGAGGGTGGGAGGGGGTATTCACTAATTAGATAATAGATAAGAACTGCTTTAGGTGACAGGAAAGATAACATACAATACCGGTAAGTTCAGCACAACTGGACTAAACCAAAAGCAAAGAAGTTTCCAGAATAAATTGAATGCTTTGAAGGTCAGTGTAGCAGGGTCAGGGGTTTTGGAACCATGGTTTCAGGGGACATCTAAGTCAATTGTCATAATAAAATCTATTAAGAAAACATTCTGCACCCCCCCTTGGAAAGAGGTGCCTGGGATCTTAAACACTAGCAAGCGGCCATCTAAGGTGCATCAGTTGGTCTCAAACCACCTGGATCAAAGGAGAATGAAGAACACCAAGGACACAAGGTAATTAGGAGACCAAGAGACAGAAAGGGCCACATAAACCAGAGACTACAACAGCCTGAGACCAGAAGAACTAGATGGTGCCCGGCTACAACCGATGACTGCCCTGACAGTGAACACAACAGAGAACCCCTGAGGGAGCAGGAGAGCAGTGGGATGCAGATCCAAAATTCTCCTAAAAAGACAAGGCTTAATGAGACTAGAAGGACCCCGGTGGTCATGGCCCCCAGACCTTCTGCTGGCCCAGGACAGGAACAATTTCCAAAAACAACTCTTCAGGCAGGAATTGGTTGGACAAGGATTTGGAGAGGGATGCTGGTAAGGAGTGAGCTTCTTGGATCAGGTGGACACTTGAGACTATGTTGGCATCTCCTCCCTGGAGGGGAGATGAGAGAGTAGAGGTGGTTGGAAGCTGCCAAAATGGTTGTGAAAAGAGAGAGTGGAGGGAGGGAGTGGGCTGGCTCATTTGGGGGAGACAAATTGGGATTATGTAGCAAGGTGTATATAAGTTTTTGTGTGAGAGACTGACTTGATTTGTAAACTTTCACTTAAAGAACAATAAAAATCAAAGAAAAAAGTTTAGAAATATTTAAATATTGTAATTTCATTGAATGTTGCTAATATAATGTTTTATAAAATGGAATTACCTTGTGTGCTTTAAATTCGTTTTTATCAATAACTTGGAGATTCTCATTGAGATTATTCAATTCATGGATTATGATCATGACATGAACCCCATTTGATATATTTTATTTAATCATCCTTTAAGCACCCTTCCCATCTCTTTAAATCTAAGATAAATAAATAAGCAGCATAACCGTCTTGTGAGTGTTTTGCCTACGTGATGTAAGGAATCACCACCAGTTATGTTTTTTTTTTCCTAATGGTTTTGGAATTTTGCTATCATTAGACTCTCTTTCTCAGGAGACATGCATTTAGTAACAGTAGTTTGGGGTTGAGTTTCAAAAAAATAATCTAGTCAACAAACACTGTCATCACTACTGTATATCAGAGTTCAATATATCATCATATGGGTTAAAACGCATGTCTAATACCAATCTTTTCAATGGAAAGAAATATGCATAAACAAGGACAAAGCCATTGTCTTCCTAGAATGCCTTGTGTAGTTCTATGTGCTTTGTAATTATGCAATAACTAAGGTCATCCTGCTGGCCGTGATGGACTACAACTACTTTGAGGCCCCTTCAACACACTGCTGTACATGGTCATCATGTCCCACCTGGTGTCTGGATGATACCTGTGAGGAGCCATGTGTTCTCTGATTTGCATGTTGAGATCCTGTCCTAGTTCCCAACATGATCAAACCGTACTTCTGCAATCAATCCCTTTTCTTATCACTTGCTTGAACTGATGTCTCTATGAATGAACCGCTACACTACATTGTGGTCACCGTCAACGAGATCATCACCATTGTTGCCGCCCTTACCTCCTACTTGTTTATTCTCATCACCATCTCAAGAATGTGGTCAGCAAATGCAAGACAAAAAGCCTTTTCCACCTGGGCCTCCCACCTTGCAGCCATCCTTGTCTTCCATGGAACAATACTTCTCATTCATTTCAGGCCCCACTCTGGCAGCAGTCTGGGCACTGAAAAGAGGCCATGGTGTACCTTACCGTGCTGATTGCTACACTGAATCCCCCGATTATAGCCCGAGAAGCAAGTATGAGAAAAAAGCTGTCACGAAAATCGTGGAATTCAGCTCATTTTCTGAGGTACCATTTTCTTTACTGGACTTAGGTTTTCAAAAGGGACTTTTAAGTAGGGATTTGAGTTTGGATGGAAACGGATGAAATGGAAAAGGGAGAAGGATCTAGGGTGCTATGCTTGTTTCTTTATTATCTCTTCACCTTTTAGGCTTATCTTAAGATTTCCAGCACAGTCCAGAGAATAATTCGAATGCATCTGCTGTCTCCCCGCCTTCTGCAATCACTGAGTATTTTGACTGAGTTTGTGGGATTGTATTAATCCTTAATTTTTTTGTTTTGTGATTTTCTAACAATGCACGTACAGACACGTGGCTTTCCAGCATTATTAATACTTCTAATAATTTTTAATGAATTTACTTTTTTTCTTCCAGGGAATGATATATATTTGTCTCATATCCTCATATAAAAAAAAAAAACCTCATATACATTATAGTTATTATTATTTTTAATTTAGAGGAAGTTCAAGTGAATGAAAATATTTCTAACTTTCTCCAAAACGCACCGTGATAAAGGCACCCCAAATTCTGTGCTGAACTCATTTTATACTCCTGGGGCTATGTGATTCTCTGTGAGAGGCACAATTGTAGATTTGCCTGCCTGTTCATGGAAGGATGAGATCATTAAACATCTAGGAAACATTCCAGAATTGTATCTTTTTCTTCATTATTATTTTCTTTTTGTGTGTATGTGTGAAAATTTACACAGCAAGTTAAGTCCCTGTTTTACAGTTTTCTCACCAATAGTTCAGTGACTTTAGGTACGTTTATTACAATGTGTCAACATTGTCTTTAATTGTGTTCTGATTTTCCCATTTCCCGGACTCTATTTGCCCTTATCTGTTATCTTTTCATTTTTGCTTTTGAATGATTGTTGACCTTTTGGTTTCATACTGATGGTTTTTCAGTAGATCACTGATCTGATGGGAAATATCCTTTATTTTGTGTGAAACTCTGCTATTTAGTAAAAGTTGATCTCAGGGGATTGATTGATTCAGTTCTAGGTTTAAAGAATGTCTCAGAGAAACAGTCTCGGAGCGCCCTGTTTAATATTCCAGTTTGGTTTCACTATTTATTTTATTTTTATTTATTGTGCTTTAAGTGAAATTTTACAAATCAAGTCAGTCTTTCATACAAAATATTATACACACCTTGCTATGTACTCCTAGCTGCTATCCCCCCAATAAGACAGAACACAACTCCTCTATCGTGTATTTCCTGTGTCCTTTCAACCAGTTCCTGTCTCCCTCTACCTTCTCATCTCACCTCCAGACAGGAGCTGCCCACAGGGTCTCATGTGTCTACTGGAGCCAGGAAGCTCACTCCTCACCACTATCATTTTCTGTCTTATAGTCCCAGTCCAATCCCTGTCCGAAGAGGTGGCTTCAGGAATGGTTCTAGTCTCGGCCTAACAGAGGGTCCAGAAACCATGACCTCCAGGGTCTCTCTAGTCTCAGTCAGGTCATTAAGTCTGGTCTTTCAGAAGAATTTGAGGTCTGCATACCACTGTTCTCCTGCTCCATCGGGGATTCTCTGTTGTGTTCCTGTCAGGGGAAGTCATCAGTGGTAGCTGGGCACCATCTAGTTCTTCCAGTCTCAGGCCGATGTAGTCTGGTTTATGTGGCCTGTTCTGTCTCCTGGTCTCGAATTTTCCTTATGTCTTTGGTGTTTTTCATTGTCCTTTGCTCCAAGTGGGTTGAGACCAATTGATGCATCTTAGATGGCTACTTGCTAACATTTTAGACCCCAGATGCCACTCACCAAAGTGGGATGCAGAACATTTTCTTAAAACATTTTGTTATGCCAATTGACCTAGATGTCCCCAGAAACTATGGCCCCTAGACCCCTTTCCCTGCTGTTCTGGCCTTTGAAGCACTTGGCTGTGTTCAGGAAATTTCTTTGCTTTTGGTTTAGTCCAGTGTGCTGACCTCTCCTATTTTGTGTGTTGTCTTTCCCTTCACCTAAAATAATTCTTGTCTACTATCAAATTAGTGAATACCCCTCTCTTACCCTCCCTACCCTCATAACCATCAAAGTATATTTTCTCTGTGTTTAATCTTTTCTTGAGCTCTTATGATAGTGATCTCATACAATACCTGGCCTTTGGTGACTAAGTAATTTCACTCGGCATAAAGCCTTCCAGATTCCTTTATGTTATGATACATTTCATGGATTCATTCTTGTTCTTAAATCGTTGCATAGTATTCCATTATGTGAATGAGTATATCAAAATTTCTTTATCCATTCATCTGTTAATGGGCACCTTGGTTGCTTTCATCTTTTTGCTATTGTAAACAGTGCTGCAATGAACATGGGTGTGCATATATCTGTTCATGTGAGAGCTCTTATTTCTCTAGAATACATTCCAAAGAGTGGAATTGCTGGATCTTATTGTACTTCTATTTCTAGCATTTTAAGGAAGCGCCAAATCAATTTCCAAAGTGGCTGTACAATTTTACATTCCCATCAGCATCGTGTGTGTTCCAGTCTCTCCACAACCTCTCAATTTATTATTTAGTGTTTTTTTTTTTTTTTTTTATTACTGCCAGCCTTGTTGGGGTGAGATGGTATCTCATTGTAGTTTTTCATTTGCATTTCTCTAATGGCTAATGATTGTGAACATTTCCTCATGTATCTGTTAGCTGTCTGAATATCTTCTTTGGTGAAGTGCCTGTTCATATCCTTTGCCCATTTTTCAGTTGGGTTATTTGTCTTTTTGTTGTTGAGTTATTGCAATACCATGCATATTTTAGAGATCAGATGCTGATCAGACTTTTTGTAGCCAAAGAGTTTTTCTCAGTCTGCAGGTAATCTTTTTACTCTTTTGGTGGAGCCTTTGGAGGAGCATAGGTGTTTGATTTTTAGGAGCTCCCTGTTACCTACTTTCTCTTCTGGTGTTTATGCACTGTTAGTAATGTTTTATATACTGTTTTTGCCATGTATTAGGGCTCCTAGCATTGTCCCTATTTTTTCTTCCATGATCTGTATTGTTCTAGATTTTATATTAAGGTCAATGATCCATTTTGAGTTAGTTTTTGTGGGTGATGTGATGTATGGGTCTGTTTCATTTTTGTGCAGACGGGTAGCCAGTAATGCCAGCACCATTTGTTAAAGATATTCTCTTTTCTTCATTTAATGGACTATAGTTCTTTGTCAAATATCAACTGCTCATATGTAGATAGATTTATGTCTGGATTCTCAACTCTGCTCCATTGGTCTATGTATCTCTTGTAGTACCAGTACCAGACTGTTTTGACTACTGTGGCAGTGTAATAGTTTCTAAAATCAGGTAGTGTGAGGCATCCCATTTTGTTTTTCTTTTTCAGTAATACCTTACTTACCAGGGGCCTCTTTCCCTTCCATGTGAAGTTTATGTTTTGTTTCTCCATCTCACTAAAAAATGTCATTGTTTTTTCGATTGGGATTACATTGTATCTATAGATTGCTTCAGGTAGAACAGACATTTTTACAACGTTGACTCTCCCTTTCCAGGAGCAAGGTATGTTTTTCTACTTATGTGTGTTTCTTTTGATTTCTTGCAGCAATGTTCTGTAGCTTTCTTTGTATAGGTCTTTTATGTCTCTGGTTAGATTTATTCCTAAATATTTTATCTTCTTGGGGGCTCTTGCAAATGGTACCAACTTGGTGATTTCCTCTTTTTCTGGTGTAGAGGAATCCAAGTGATTTTTGTACTTTTATCCTGTATCCTGATACCCTGCTGAACTCTTCTATTAGTTCCAGTAGTTTTCTTGAGAATTCTTTAGGGTTTTCTGTATGTAAGATCATGTAATCAGTAAGTAGAGACATTTTTACTCCTTCTTTACAATTTGGATGCCTTTATTTCTTTTTCTAGCCTAATTTCTCTGGCTAGGTCCTCCAGCACAATGTCGAATAAGCCATCCTGTTCTGGTTCCTATTCTCAAGAGGAATGCTTTCAGACTCTCTCCATTTAGGATGATGGTGGCTGTTGGCTTTGTATAAATGCCACATATTATGTTGAGGAATTTCCCTTCAAATCCTATTTTTCTGAAATTTTTTATCGTGAGTGGGTGCTGGACTTTGACAAATAACTTTTTGGCATCAATTGATCAGATCATGTGGTTCTTGTCTTTTGTTTCATTCATATGATGGATTACATTGATTGTTTTTATAATGTTGAACCATCCCTACATACCTAGTATGAATCAACCTTGGGCATGGTGAATTATTTTTTTCATATGTTGTTGAATTTTGTTGGTTAGAATTTGTTGAGGATTTTTGCATCTAAGTTCATGAGGGATAAGTCTGTAATTTTCTTTGGGTGTGTGTGTGTGTGTGTGTGTTGGTCTGTTTACCTGGTTCTGGTATCAGAGAAATACTGGATTCATAGAATGAATTTGGGAGTATTCCATCCTTTTTTATGCTCTGAAATATTTTCATGGTAGTGGTGCTAACTCTTCTCTGAAAGTTCGATTGAATTCTCCAGTGAAGCCGTCATGGCCGGGGCTTTTGTTGTTGTTGGGATTTTTTTAATTACCTTTTCAATTTCTTCTTTTTGTTATAGGTTTATTTAGTTGTTCTATCTCTGTTTGCATTAGTTTAGGTAGGGATTGTGTTTCTAGAAAAAAGTCCATTTCTTCTGGGTTTTGAAATTTGTAAGCATACAATTTTTCATAGAAATCTGATATGATTCTTTTAATTTCAGTTGGATCTATTGTGATATCACCCATCTCATTTCTTTTTTGGGTTATTTGCTTCCTCTCCTTTTTTTCTTTTGTCATTCTGGCCCATGGTTAATTGAATTGGTTAATCTTTTCAAAGAAACATCTTTTGGTCTTGTAAAATCTTTCAATTGTTTTTCTGTTCTCTATTTCATTTAATTCTGCTCTAATTTTTATTATTTGCTTTTTTCTACTAACTGAGGGTTCCTTTTGTTATTCCATTTCTATTTGTTGAAGTTTTATGCATAATTCTTTGATTTTGGCTCTTTCTTTTTTCTTCTTTTTTTTTTAATGTGTTCATTTATTGCTATAAATTGACTGCTGAAGTCTGCTTTAGTTGTGTACCAAAGGTTCTGATCAGAAATGTTTTAATGATTGCTGGATCATAGGATTCTTTTGTTTCTAGATTTTGGAGAAAGCACCATACCATTTTCCATAGTGGTTGTACCGTTTAAAGATACACCAACACTGGTAAGGATTCCAATCTCCCCACATTCTTGTTAACATTTATTGTTATCTGTAGTTTTTTAATCAGTGGAATTTGAGCCTGGGTAAGAAGATATTTCATTGTAGTTTTGATATGCACCTCTCTAATGGAAACCCTCGTGGCACAGTGGTTAAGTGCTATGGTTGCTAAGCAAAAGGTCAGCAGTTCAAATCTACCAGGCGCTCCTTGGAAACTCTATGAGGCAGTTCCACTCCGTTCTATAGGGTCGCTATGAGTCAGAATTGACTCGACGACAGTGAGTAAAGGTAAGGTAATAGCTAATAAACTTGAAAACCTTTCTTACGTTTATTGGCTGCTTGGATATCCTCTATGCTGAACGTTCTGTTCATGTGTTTGCCCATTTTGTGATTGGGTTGTTTGTATTTTTGTTGGTGAGTTGTTGCAATTTTTATAGGTCTTAGATATTAGACCCTTATCAGATAAAACATTTTCAGAGATGTTTTCTCAGTCAGTAGGTTTTCTGTTTACTCTTTTAATAAAGCTTTCTGCTGAGCATAAACTTTTAATATTTATGATGTCACATTTATCTATCCAACATAAATGGTGGATATACACATGGACCTTGTCATATGGAATACGCAGTAATCAAATTGACTACATCTGTGGAAAGAGTCTATAGAAAAGCTCAATATCATCAGTCAAAACAAGGCCAGGTACTGACTGTGGAACAGACCATCAATTTCTCATGGGCAAGTTCAAGTTGAAACTGAAGAAAATTAGAACAAGACCGGAGGGCCAAAATACAACCTTGAGTATATCCTACCTGAATTTAGAGACCATCTTAAGAATAAGTTTGACACATTGAGCATTAACGACCAAAGGCCAGATCAGTTGTGGAATGACATCAAGGACATCATACATGAAGAAAGAGCTCATTAAAAAGACAGGAAAGAAAGAAAAGATCAAAATGAATGTTAGAAGAGACCATGAAATTTGCTCTTGAAAATCAAACAGCTAAACCAAAAAGCATAAATAATGAAGTAAAAGAACAGAACAGAAGATTTGAAAGGGCAGTGTGAGAAGACAAAGTATTATAATGACTTGTGCAAAGAGCTGAAAATAGAAAAACAAAGGGGAAGAACGTGTTTGGCATGTCTCAAGCTGAAAGAACTGAAGACAAAATTCAACCTTCAGGAGCAATAGTGAAGATTCTAAGGGGAAGTATTAAACAACGCATGAAGCATCAAAAGAAGATGGAAGGAATATACAGAGGCATTATACCAAAAAGAATTTGTTAATATTCAACCATTCCAAGAGACAGCTTATGAAAAGAAACCCATGGTACTGAAGGAAGAAGTCCAAGCTACACAGAAGGCATTGGCAAAAAACAAGGCTCCAGGAATCTATGAAATATCAATTAAAATATTTCAACAAACGAATGCAGTTCTCGAAGTGAACACTCCTCTATGCCAAGGAATTTGGAAGACAGCTATCTGGCCAACAGACTGAAAGAGATCCAAATTTATGCCTTTTCCCAAGAAAGGTGATCCAACTGAATGTAGAAATTATATAACAATATCATTAATAGCAGATGCAAGCAAAATTTTGCTGAAGATCATTCAAAAGCAAGTGCAGAAATATATCCACAGTGAACCGCCAGAAAATCAGGCTGGATTCAGAAGAGGATGTGGACCCAGGGATATCATTGCTGATCTCAGATGGATCCTGGCTGAAAGCAGAGAATACCAGAAAGATGTTCACCTGTGTTTTACTGACTCTGCAAAGGCATTCAACTATGTGGATCATAACAATGTATGGATAAAATTGCTTGTGAAGAATGGGAATTCCAGAATACTTAATTGTGCTCATGAAGAACCTGTACATAGATGAAGAGGCAGTTCAGACAGAACAAGGGGATACTGTTTGGTTTAAAGTCAGAAAAGTTGTGCATCAGAGTTGTACCCTTTCACCACACCTATTCGCTTTGTGTGCTAAACAAATAATCTGAGAAGCTGGACTATATGAAGAAGAACGGGGTATCAGGATTGGACGAAGACTCATTAAAAACCAGTGATATGCAGATGACACAACTTTGATTGCTGAAAGTGAAGAGGACTTGAAGCACTTACTGATGAGTATCAAAGACCACAGCCTTCAATGTGGATGCACCTTAACATAAAGAAAACAAAAATCCTCACAACTGGACCAATAAACAGCATCACGATAAAAGAGGAACAGAATGAAGTTGTCAAGGATTTCAGGTTACTTGAATCCACAATCAACACCCATGGAAACAGTAGTCAAGAAATCAAATGACGCATTGCATTGGGTAATCTGCTGCAAAAGACATCTTTAAAGTGTTAAAAACCAAAGATGTCACTTTAAAGACTAAGGTGCCCCTGACCTAAGCCATGGTATTTCAATCGCCTCATATGCATTTGAAAGCTGGGCAATAAATAAGAAAGGCAGGGAAGAACTGACACCTTTGAATTACAATGTTAATGAAGAATATTGACTAGACCATGGACTGCCAAAAGAATGAACAAATCTGTCTTGGAGGAAGTACAGCCAGAATGCTTCTTGAAAGCAAAGATTGTGAGACTTTGTCTAACATACTTTGGACATATTATCAGAAGGGATCAGCCCCTGAAAAAGGACATTATGCTTGGCAAAGCAGAGGGTCAGAAAAAAAAGAAGACCCCTCAACAAGATGGGTTGACACAGTGGCTGCAACAATGGGCTCAAACGTCATAATGCTCATGAGGATGATGCAGGACCGAGCAGTGTTTCGTTTCATTATACAGAGGGTCGCTTTGACTAAATGGCACATAACAACAACAACCACTGTATAGATGATGACACAGTTTTGAACCTGTGTGATTGTGATTCACACAAGTTTTTATAACCAGAAATGACTGGTTTAACACAGGAACATAGCTCTTTGGACTCCAATGCTAGTGGACATTTGATTATTATTTCACTTTGTCAGTCAAAGAGTTCATGAAAATTAATTTACCCTTCAGAAAGGACATTCGCAGGGGCCACTTCAATATTCCTAGATAATGCCTGGATGTTATTTACTTAGAAGTTTTGTTACTGGTAGTATCAGGTCTGGAAATATTTCTAAGATTTGTTTAGACTAATTTACATTTATTAGGGCAAGGATGAAAGTAATACAAAATTCATGTGGGAATTTTGAGGAATTACACTTTAAATTTTCTGTTCTAATATTCATATGAATAAATAAAAACGGTTATTCAGGACAAAAAAAGACTGAAAAAAACAAACTAGAGTAGGAAGCTTAATCCTAAAAAGTTGAAAATAAATTATAAAGTGTCTATTATTAAAATAGTGTTATATTTTGACAAAGAGAAGTTCAAGAGCCATATAGGGGATCTTTCCTTAGCCATTTGAGGAAAAATGGAATTGGATCACTTTCTTACTCCACACATCAAAGTAGGTGATGAAGATAAAGTTTCAAATTTAGTTTACATGAATATACAGAAACTTAATATCAAAAACAAGAGAGAAAAAATTAACATGACAAAAGAAAAAATGAGAAATCACCGCTTCTATAAGAGTTGAGTAGAAAAAGAATATTAGTCCTATAGAAAAATGGACATAAGATATGATTAAAGAGTCCACATTAAAGAAATACAAATAGCTCTAAAATATACCAAGAGTTGTTCAGTTGGACTCATAATAATAGAAGCACAAATGAAAACTGCACTTAAGACATTGTTTCTCACCTGTTAGAACAGCACACAGCATTCAGTCAATTCATATTTAATAATGTGTCTCCTATTGATATAGGGTCACTATGAGTCAGAATCAACTCGATGACAGTGGGTTTGGTTTGTTTTTTTTTTTTTTGGCATTGATACATATACCTGATAATTATGGGAGAGTATGGCAATGTCCAGGAGACTCGGGAAGATGACTTTGAAATATAAATGTTTCTTATAAAATTTCCCTAATGATACCGTAATTTTCCTCCAGGCTTTGCAGTACAGCGGATAAAAGTACTTAATTTTAATTGCTTAGTTATTGTCCTCTTGAGAATGGGGCAACATATAGTCTCTAGGGTTCACGACCCAAGGTTGTGACTACAGATGTTTAACATTGCATATACTTCACTCCCATCCAAGTTTCCCAGATGCAGGAGAAGCCTTCTCTTTGCCGTTAGCAGGTTTGTTTTAAAATTTGAAAGACATAATGATATTAACTTCAATATAGGGTATCTAGAAAACAACTAAGGGTGAAAATGCAAACTTTAGATGCAGACAGTTCATGAGGAATATAGAGTCAGGGCAAAGGGTGCATATCTGATCATGCAAGGAACAGGATGTGCACCCTTTATGCATAGAGCCAAGCATAGAGGACTTGACTCTTCAATAATAGTGCCCTGGATGAGGACCTGGGGTTGGGGAATAGATGTCCCCTGACAGTTTTGGGAATGTGTATTTTCTTCTGTAAATTTTTTGGAGCAGTTGTCAAGGTAGAATCAACAAGTATTTAAGCAGAACGGAATAATCATTGATTAGGCAGAATCTTTACTAAAAGGATCTCTCTCTCTCTCTATCATCCATCCATCCATCCATCCATCCATCCATCCATCCATCCATCCATCCATCCATCCATCCATCCATCCATCTATCTATCTATCTATCTATCTATCATCTATCTATCATCATCATCATCATCTACAATCTCTCTTTCTCTCTCTATCGTCTATCTATCGTCAATCTATCTAACTTTCAAGCCTTAATTAGGATTACAAATTACCATGTAATCTCTGGAGCCCTTGTGGCATAGTGGCTAAGAGATTGGCTGTTAATTAAAAGGCTGACAGTTTGAATCCACCAGCCACTCCTTGGAAAACCTGTAGGGCAGTTCACCTCTATCCTATAGGGTCATTATGAGTTGGAATTGACTGAATGGCAACGGGTTTTTATGTAATCTCGAAACCTCATATTTCATATATTTGAAAATACTAAAAATTAGACTTGAGAACTTAAAGTTCAAATCAATGGCTTTATTGGTTTTCCTTAAGAAAAACTTTTTAAAAAGTTATCATGTTTTAAAATGTTGGAAGTTTAGCATTTCTCAATTAATAAACACATAGATTCTGAAAGAAATATCTTTTCCAGTCTCAGGGAAGGATAGTTAACTAAGCATCCTACATCCTAACTATGTTTAATTTTTTTTTTTTTTAATTTCCAGGATTGATTCAGATTTTAACAAACAGAAGCCATGTCATTTTCAGAGAGAAATAAAAGTGGGGCCATGTTCACTCTTTTGGGCTTCTCAGATTGCCCAGAACTGCAGGTTCCCCTCTTCGTGGTATTTCTGGCCATCTACAGTCTCACTGTTGTAGGGAATCTTGGGATGATTGTAATCATCAAAATTAACCCCAAACTGCACACCCCCATGTACTTTTTCCTCAGCCACCTCTCATTTGTGGATTTCTGCTATTCCTTTATCATTGCTCCCAAGATGCTGGTGAACCTAGTTGTAGAAGACAGAACCATTTCGTTTTTAGAATGCGTAGTACAATACTTTCTCTTTTGTACCTTTGTGGTGACTGAATCCCTTCTATTAGCTCTAATGGCCTATGACCGCTTTGTGGCCATTTGCAACCCTCTGCTCTACACAGATGCCATGTCCCAGAGACTCTGTGCTATGCTGGTGGTGGGATCATATGCATGGGAAGTAGGGTGTTCCTTGATACTCACATGCTCTGCTTTGAAATTATCTTTTCATGGTGCCAACACAATCAATCACTTCTTCTGTGAGTTCTCCTCACTTCTTTCCCTTTCTTGCTCTAATACTTACCTCAGTGAGTTGTTGCTTTTTATCTTTGCTACTTTTAATGTGGTGAGTACATTACTCATGATTCTCACATCTTATGTGTCCATTGTTGTCACCATCTTGAAAATGAGTTCAGCCAGTGGTCGTCATAAGGCATTCTCTACCTGTGCCTCTCATCTGACTGCCATCACTATCTTCCATGGCACCATCCTGTTCCTCTACTGTGTACCCAACTCCAAAAACTCCAGGCACACCATCAAAATAGCCTCTGTGTTTTACACAGTGGTGGTCCCCATGTTAAATCCCTTGATCTACAGTCTGAGGAATAAGGATGTCAAGAATACAGTCAGCAAGATAATGGATGCTAAAGTCTTTTCTCATTAAACATATTATTTTAGTAGAATTTGTCACCAATTTATAAACAAAGTACTTCCAAAAAGATTATTTTAAAAGATACCTTTAAAATTAATCTTTAATACTGTACAATGGCAAGGATATGGAATTTTGGTTCAAAGAGACTAATCTTGGCTTTGTCTCCTCATTGCAGGAAAAAAAATCACCACCTCTAATTTTAATTTTTAAATCTATGCAACTGTGATAACAGGAACTGGGTCATAATCTGATAATGAAGACCTAAAGATAATATAGATACCATGAAAGGCACCTTGCAAAATCCGAATAAACATTAATTCCATCCCTCTTTCTTATAAGGTCCTTGGAGTATAGTAGGTTCTAAGCAAACGCACATTTTTTGATGACATATCTACAAATGGCAATAAAGATAAGACATAGGCTTTGCCTTCAAAACAAGGGATGCGTAATTTGGTGGTAACGCTGGAGCAATAAAGAAAGGGGCTATTGTAAACATCAGACTATAAGAAATATCTTAAAAGGCTTGAGGCAAGGAACAGTTCAAATCCACTTAGGGAGATTAGAAATATGTCTTCAGAAATGAGGTATTGTTTTAAGTTGGCATGGAGTGTGGATAGAATTTTAAGAGACACATTTCAGTGAAGAAGGCATTTTTTTCAGGAGAGACTAGAATAGACAAACTCAAGGAAATGAGAATGTAACATCAAGTCAACCAATTTGTTATTGACTGAATACTGTATAATGTGTGTGACTGCATCTGTGTGTGTGTGTTTATGTGTGTGTGTGTTTGTGGTATCTTATATTCAGGTTAAATTGACATGACTGAAAAGCTAAATAAATATTTTCTATAACCTGAACATGTTTTAGAAAGAGTACCAGTGTAATAGAATGATTAGTTCGATAGGCTTTACCAAAGGCTTAGAAATAGATGTCAGAAAACCAGTATATGCAAAAAATTGGGACATTGAGTGGCTGCTCTATCGGTGTTTTATGCTATTATTTTGCATACTCAGCCATCAAAAATGTTATATATGATTTGTTTATAGTTTTTGGAACATGGGCATAATTACTGAATCCTTTTTTCAACAGAGCTCTCAATTTGACAAATCCTTGAATGCAGCTTTTACCTTTGTGAGTTATTTTGTCTAGCAGAGGTGGCAAAAATGACATTGAAGCAAGTTCCAAAACTTTGAGAGATTTCAGGATTTTGCGCACACTCTTGGAAACCTGGGAAGCTGCCATATGAACAAACAGACTAGAATATTGGCTAATGAGAGAAAAATAACCCAGCTGCCCGCTCATTCCATTGTACTATGTGGCCTTTAGCCCACCACTAGATTTGAGAATGTGACCCTCTTATGTCAGCTGACCTGCTAGTTGATCTCATAGACCTAAGTAAGCTCAGCCCAGATCAGCCAAGCACAGACCAGATCAGCACAACTGCCCACCTGACCCATATAATAGTGAGCAGTAGTAATGATTGTTAGTTTAATAAAAAGATTTTTGGATGTTTTCTTTGTGTAGTCAGTAGAGTCACTCACTTTCTCAGGTTCTGGCAAGGTTACCATAAACATATTCCCAAGGCTTATTATATGGCAATGTAGGCTATTGGTTATTCTTCCATTCAGAGGCTCCTTGTTTAAAACAATCCCATTAAAAACTTCAGAAATATTAATATATTATAATTTCATTGACAATTGCTAATATAATATTTTATATAAAATGGAATTATCCTGTATGCTTTGAATTCATTCTCATCAACGGCTTGGAGATTCACACTGAGATTATTCAATTCATGGATTGTGATCATGACATGAATCCCTTCCAATATTTTTTAAAAATTTAAATCACTCTTAAAGCGCACTTCCCATTTCTTTAAGATAAATACATAAACAAAATAACTTTCTTGTGAGTGTTTTGCCTACAAAACCAAAAAAAAAAAAAAAAAAAAACCCACTGCCGTCCAGTAGATATAAGGAATCATTGCCAGTTATTTTTTTTCCTCATTGTTTTACAATTTTGCTATCATTTGACTCTTTCTCAGGAGACATGCATTCAGTAACAATAGTTTGGGGTTGAACTTTGAAAAAATAATCTAGTAAACAAATACTGTCATTACTACTGTTTATCAGAATTCACCATGTCATCATATAGGTTAAAACATGTGTCTAATACCAATCTTTCCATGTAAAGAAATATGCATAAACAAGGACAAAGCCATTTTCTTCCTAGGATGCATTGTGCAGTTCTATTTGTTTTGTAATTATGCAAACACTGAGGTCATCCTGCTGGCCGTGGTGGCCTACAACTGCTTTGAGACCACCTGCAACACACTGCTTTACATGGTCATCATGTCCCAGAAACTCTGTGAGGACCTGGTGCCTGGCCGATACCTCTGAAGAGCCGTGTGTTCTCTGATTTGCATGTGTATAGCTCTTGAGATCCTGTCCCAGTTCCCAGACATGATTATACACTATTTTTGCAATCAATCCCTTTTCTTATATCTTGCTAGATCTGATGTCTCTATGAATGAACTTCTGTTGTACATTGTCAATTCCGACTCATATTGACCCGATAGGACAGAGTAGAACTACCCCCATAGAGTTTCCATGGAGGACCTGGTCGATTCCAACGGCCAACCTTTCAGTTAGCAGCTGTAGCCTTTAACCACTACGCTACCAGGGTTTCCATCGTACATTGTGGCCACTGTCAATGAGATCGTCACTATCATTGCCATCCTTACTTCCTACTTGTTTATTCTCATCACCATCTCGAGGATGTGCTCTGCAAAGGAAAGACATAAACCTTTTTCCGCCTGTGCCTCCCACCTCACAGCCATTGTTGTCTTCCATGGAACAATACTTTCATTCATTTCAGGTCCAACCCTGGCAGCAGTGTGGACACTGACAAGGAGGCCACAGTGTACCATACTGTAGTGACAGCCACACTGAACCCCCTGACTATACCTTAGAAACAAGTATATGAAAAAAGCTGTCAAGAAAATGGTGGAATTCAACTTACATTCTGAGGAAACGTTTTCTTCGCTGGACTTAAGAGTTTCAAAATGGACCTTTAAAGAGGCGTTTGAGTTTGGATGGAAATGGATGAAATGGAAAAGGGAGGAGGATCTAGGGTACTATGCATACTTCTTTGTTGTCTATTCACCTTAGAGCTTATCTTGAAATTTGCAGTGTCATACAGAGCCTTATTTAAACACATCTGCTGTTTCTCCCCTTTCCCTAATTGCTAAGTGATTTGATTGGGTTTGTGGGATTGTAGTAAACCTTAATTTTTTTGTTTTGTTTTGTTTTGTGATTTTCTAACAAAATGCACATAAAGACACTTAACTTTTCAACACCATTAATACTTCCAATAATTTTTAAGGAATTTACTTCTTTTTTCATCTAGGACATGATACACATTCGTCTAATAGAATTATACACTTTTTTTTTTTTTGGAAATAGTTCAAATGAATGAAAATATCTCCAACATATCCCATAATGCACCATGGTAAAAAAAAGGGACCCCAAATTCCCTGCCTTGATCATTCTATACTCCAGGAGCTATGTGATTCACTGTGAGAGGCAAAATTGTAGATTAGGCAGCCTAGTCACTGAAGGAAAAGACACAGTTAGACATCTGGGCAACATTCTAGAATTGTATCTATTATTATTATTGGTTTATTGAATTTTTGGTGAAAATTTACATAGCAACTTAGGTTTCTGTTTTCAATTTTCTCACAAATTGTTCAGTGACATTAGGTACATTCATCACAAAGTGTTGACATTACCCTTAATTGTGTTCTGATTATTCCATTTTCTAGTACTCCAGTTTCCCTTCCCCCTTGTCTTCTTGTGTTTGCTTTTGAATACCTGTTGAAGTTTTGATCTCATACTAATGGTTTTTCAGTAGATCATTAATCTTACGGGCAATATCCTTTATTTTGCGTGACGCTCTGCTATTTAGCTAAAAGTTGATCTCAGGGGACAGATTCTGTTCTAGGTTTAAAGAGTGTCTCAGGGCAACAGTCTCAGAGAATCCTCTGTTTTCTACTGTTCCAGGTTGTCCGATTTTTTTTTTTTATCTTAATAGAAATTTGTGTTTGGCTCCACATTTACCATCTATTGTGATCCCGATTAGAATGGTCAATGGTGGTAGCTGGCACTATTTAGTTCTTCTGGTCTCAGGGTGGATGAGGTTGTGGCTCATGTAGATTTGTTTCTTCTCTGCTCTTTGGGTTTCATTCTGGCTGTTTTGCTCCTGGTCAATAGAGACCTATAATTTGTGTCTTAGATGGCTAATTACAAGATCTTATGATCCCAGACATTTTCACTTCTCTAGGATTCGGATCATTATCATTGTGAACTATGTTATGTCAATTGACTGAGTTGTCCCATGAGATTATGGTCCTAAAACTCCAAATCCAGAAAACCAATGTATGAAGCTGTCTGGTTATGTATGAGGAGTGTCTATATTTGTGTCTTCAGTAAATATATGTGCCTACACCCACATATTTCAGTTTACACACACCTGTAGATACTTCTAGCTGTTCTCGCCTATATACAAACCTGTGCATACACATATACTGATTTGCATATATCCATTGCTAGGTGCTCAGACAGTGGTTTTTACTTTGGTTGTGCTGTGCTAACTACCTCCACATTCACTGCCACTTTTCTCTTCACCAAAAATACTAGTCTCTATAAACCACAATTTTTGCACCACTAAAAAAATTTTTTTTTCTTTTTTTTTTTTCCTCTCCTTGGTAACCACCACTGGACATTGGTCTCTTTATATTTATCTATTCTTGTCATCTTAAAAAAGAGGGATCATTCAATATTTGTCCATGTTTGCTTGACTTATTTCACTTTGCTTTATGCCCTTCAGGTCCATCTGTGTTATAATAAGTTCTGTGGAATCATCATTGTTCCTTGGCAAAGAAAATCCTGCTTAGTGATGTAGAGGGTCAGCAGAAAAGAGGATAACGCTCATGAGATGGATTGACACAGTGACTGAAATGATGGGCTCACTCATAACAACTATTGTGAGGATGGTGCAGGACTGGGCAGTGCTATGTTCTGTTGTCCATGAGGTTGCTATGAGTCGGAACTGACTCTATAGCACTTAAAAACAGCAAGTATTCCATTATATGTATGTGCCACAATTTGCTTATCCCCTCATCTGTTACTGCAAAGTTAGTTTTTTTTCCCATTTATTTGTTTATGTGAATAAAACAGCAATGAACAAAAGTGTGCATAGTATGTTTGAGTCATTATTTTTAGGTATCTTAGGGCCTATACCACAGCACATGGATGCTTACGTGTTTGCTGTGATGCTGGAAGCTATGTCATCAGTACTCAGATACCAGCATTGGTTACTCAGGCTGGACAGGTTTCAGCTGACCTTCCAACTTAAGAAGACTAGGAAGAAGGACCTGGCAGTCCACTTCTGAAAAGAATTAGCCAGTGAAACCTTATCAATAGCAGCAGAACATGGCTTAATATACTGCCAGAAGACGAGACCCTCAGGTTGGAAGGCACTCAAAAGATGACTGGAGAAGAGCTGCCTCCTCAAAGTAGAGTCAACCTTAATCATATGGATGGAGTTAAACTTTCAGGACCTTCATTTGTTGCTGTGGCGTGACTCAAAATGAAAAGAAACAGCTACAAACATCCACTAATTATCGGAACATGGAATGTACAAAGTATGAATCTAGGAAAATTGGAAATGGTCAAAAATGAAATGGAGCACATAAACATTGATATCCTAGGAGTTAGTGAGCTGAAATGGACTGGTATTGCCCATATTCAATCAGACAATCCCATTGTCTACTATGCTGGGAACTATAACTTGAAAAGGAATGGTGTTGCATTCATTGTCAAAAAGAACACATAGATCTATTCTGAAGCACAGCACTGTCAGTGATAGGATAATATCCATACACCTACAACAAAGACTAGTTAATAAGAGCATTATTCAAATTTATGAACCAACCATTAAGGCCAAAGATGAAGAAATTGAAGATTTTTACCAATTTTTTGCAGTCTGAAATTGACCAAATATGCACTCTAGATACATTTATAATACATGGAGATTGGAATGTGAAAGTTGGAAACAAAGAAGGATTTGTAGTTGGAAAATGTGGCCTTGATGATAGAAACAATGCCACAGACTGCATGATAGAATTTTTTGTGACCAATGACTTCTTTATGGCAAATACCTTTTTCTACCAACAGATGGAATACACAGGAATCAAATTGACTACATCTATGGGAAGAGAGGATGGAAAAGCTCAATATCATCGGTCAGAACAAAGCCAGGGGCCAACTGTGGAACAGACCATCAATTGCTCATATGCAAGTTGAAGTTGAAACTGATGAAAATTAACAAGTCTACAAGAGCCAAAGTTTGATCTTGAGTACATCTCACCTGAATTTAGAGACCATCTCAAGAAGAGATTTAACATATTGAATACTAATGACCAGAGACCAGATGTGTTGTGGAATGATATCAAGGACATCATACATGAAGAAAGCAAGAGCTCATTAAACAGAAAAAAATAATTAAATAAATAAGATCAAAGTTAATGTGAGAATACTTGTATCAGGTGGACACTTGAGACTGTGTTGGCATCTCCTGTCTGGAGGGGAGATAGGAGGGTGGAGAGGGTTAGAAACTGGAAAAATTGTCACGAAAGGAGAGACTGGAAGGGCTGACACATTAGGGGGAGAATAAGTGGGAGTATGGAGTAAGGCGTATATAAGCTTATATGTGACAGACTGACTTGATTTGTAAACGTTCACTTAAAGCTCAATAAAAATTATTAAAAAAAAGTTGCTGTGAGAAGAAACTCTAAGTTGCTCTAGAATGTTGAGTAGCTAAAGCAAAAGGAATAAATGATGAAGTAAAATAGTTGAAAAGAAGATTTCAAAGGGTGACTTGAGAAAACAAAGTATTATAGTGACATGTGTGACGACCTGTGGATGGAAAACCAAAAAGGAAGAATGTACTCTGCATTTTTCAAGCTGAAAGAACTGAAGAAAAAATTCAAGCAGCAAGCTGCAATATTGAAGGATTCTATGGGGGGAAATATTAAATGACTTAGGAAGCACCAAAAGATGATGGGAGGAATACACAGAGTCACTATACCAAAACAATTGGTCGATGTTCAAACATCTCAGGAGATAGCAATGAGTAGGAACAAATGCTACTGAAGGAAGAAGTCCAAGCTACGCTGAAGGCACTGGTGAAAAACAAGGCTCAAGGAATTGTTGGAATACCAGCTGAGATGTTCCAACAAATGGATGCAGCGCTTGAAGTACTCACTTGCCTAAGCCAAGAATTTGGAAGATGACTACCTGGCCAACTCACTGGAAGAGATCTATATTTATGCCTATTTCCAGGAAAGGTGATCCAAAAGAATGAGGAAATTTTGAACAATGTCATTAATATCACACACAAGAAAAATTTTGCTGAAGATAGTTCAAAAGTGGCTACAACAATATATTGACGGGGAACTGCCAGAAATTCAAGGTGGACTCAGAAGATGACAGGGAACCAGGGATATCATTACTGAGGTCAGATCAATCCTGGCTGAAAATGGAATACCAGAACGATGTTTACCTGTGTTTTACTGACTATGCAAAGGCCTTTGACTCTGTGGATCATAACCAATTATGAACAGCATTGTGAAGAACATGAATTCCAGAACACTTTATTGTGCTCACAAGGAACCTGTACTTAGTTCAAGAGGCAGTTTTTGAACAGAACAAGTGGATACTGTGTAGTTTAAATGCAAGAAAACTGTGCATCAAGGTTGTATCCTTTCACCATACTAATTCAATCTGCATGTTGAGTTAATACTCTGAGAAGCTGGAATAAATGAAGAAGAACGCAGCATCAGGATTTGAGGAAGACTCATTAACAATCTGTGTTATGCAGATGACAAAACCTTGCTTGCTGAAAGTAAAGAGGACTTGAGGTACTTACTGGGTAATGATCCAAGACCACAGCTTTCAGTCTGGATTATGCCTCAACATAAAAAACAAAAACAAAAATCCTTACAGCTGACCAATAAGCAACATCATGATAAAATGAGAAATTATTGAAGCTGTCAAGGATTTCATTTTACTTGGATCCACAATTAATGTCCACGGAAGCAGCAGACAAGAAATCAAAGGACACATTGCATTTGTCAGATCTGGTGCAAAAGAACTCTTTGATGTGTTAAAACTAATATGTCACGTTAAGGACTAAGGTGTGCTTGACCCATGCCATAGTGTTTTCAATTGCCTGATATGATTTGCATGTGAGAGCAGGGCAATGAATAAGGAGAAGAACTGACACTTTTGAATTATGATGTTGGTGAAGAATATTGTATATACCACGGGCTGCTAAAAGTATGAACGAATCTGTCTTGGAAGAAGTACAGCCAGAATGCTACTTATAAGCGATGATGGTGAGACTTTGTCGCTCATACCTTGGACATGTTATCAGGGGGGACCAGTCCTACAGAAGGACATTACACTTGGTAAAAACCGTCCACCTTTTTGAAGGTCAGCAAAAAAGAGGAAGACCCTCAACAAGATGAATTGACACAGTGGCTGTAACACTGGGCGTCAAGTATAAAAACAATCACGAGCATGGCACAGGACCAGGCTGTGTTTTGTTCTGTTGTACATAAGGTCACCGTGAGTCAGGACAGACTGGACGGCACCTACAACAACAGCGTGGATGAGCAGCCTTACGCTGGAAACAATCCGCTTAGGCTGAGAAGGAGAGAGGAAAAGGATGATTATTCCACTGCATATATGGTGACACAGAGGTTCAAGGAATTTGAGATTCACAGAAGTTCATATAACCAGAAATGATAGGTTGATGACAGAAATTCAGCTCTTTGACCCCAATTCTAGTGCACGTTCATCCTATTATTTCACTCAGTCTAAGAGATCATTCAAATTCAATTGCCCTTCAGAAAGAACAATTGTTGTAGTCATTTCAAAATCCCTAGTTTATGCCTGAATATCATTTATTCAAAGGCTACATTTGGAGTATTACCAGGTCTGGAAATCGTTCTAAGACACGATTTAGTCTAACACACATTTACTTGGATGGGAATGAATATAATACAAGATTCGTTTGGAATACTGAAGTATAATACCTCAAAATTGCTCTTATGGTGCTCCAATGAATGAACAATCACAGAAATTCAAGAAAAAAAAAAGATTAAAAAAGTAAAATAAACCAAATTAGAGTAGGAAGGCTCATCCTACAAAGTTTAAAATAAATTGCAGTATTTCTTTTATTAAAATGGAACCCTGGTAGCTCAGTGGATAAGAGTATGGCTGTTAACCAAAAAGTCAGCATTCGAAATCACCAGTCTCTCCTTGAAAATCTATGGGGCAATTCCACTCTGTCCTATAGGGTCACTGCGAGTCAGAAACAACTCGACAACAGGATTTTTTGTTTCTTTGTTTGTTTTGGCTTATTATTAAAATATTGTTATATTGGGACAAACAGAAATTCAAGAGCCAAATGAACATCTTTCTTTAGCCATATGAGAAAGATAAAATTGTATCTCTTTCTTACTCCATACATCAAAACAGGTTTTGAAAACAAAGTTGAAAATTTAGATGACATGAATATACAGAGACTTCACAGAAAAAAACAAAATAAAATAAATTGATGAAAGAAAAATTGAGGAAATAATCTCCACTTATATCACACAGAAGAGAAAGCAACAATTAGTCCTATAGAAAAAATGAATGGAAGTTACCATTAAAGAGTCCAAATTAAAGGAATACAAATAACACTAAAATGTTTGAAGAGTTGTACAATCGGGCTCATATTAATAGAAGGACAAATGAAAACTGCCTTTAGATATCACTGTCACCTATCTGATTGGCACATAATCATCAGCCAATTATTATTTGACAGTTATGAGCTCTATGGATACATACACTTGATAACTAATGGGGAGCATGGGAGTGTTCAGGAGACACGGCAAAATGAATTTGAAATATAAAACGATTCTTACAAAGTGTTCTTAATGATAATATAATTTTCTTCCAGGTTTTCTAATACAGCTGAGAAAGGTAGTTAATTTTAATTGTTTGGCTTTTGTCCTCCAGAGATTGGAGCAACACAGTCTCTAGTGTTCATGTCCCAAGGTTGTGACACAGATATAAGATGCATATACTTTTAATCCCAGCCCAGTGTCCCAGAGGAAGGAGAGGCCTTCTCTTTGCCATTAGCAGGTTTGTTTTAAGATTTAAAGACATTATGATAGCAGGGTATCTAGGGAACACAGTAAAAGGGGGAAAACGTAAACATTAGATATAGAGAGTTCTTGAGGAATACCAGGCCATCACAAAAGCTACTTGTCTGAACATGCAAGGAACAGGATGTGCAGCCCTTATGCAGAGCTTTGCATAGAGGACTTGGCCCCTCGGTAATAGTGCCCTGAATGACAGGTACCTCGGGTGGGGCAATAGAGGAGCCTTGTGAGATTTGAGAATGTATATTTTCATACTTTTGTAAATTTTTGGAGCAGTTGTCAAGATACAGTAGAAAAGTTTTTAAGTAGAGTGGAATAATCAGAGATTGGATAGAATCTTTAGTAAAAAAAAAAAAACGAAAACTATCATGTGCATCATATGCATCATCTCTCTCAATCGTTCTGCCTTTAACTAAAATTACAAAGCATAAATCAGGGAACTCAAGTATCCCCTGAGAGCAAACAAACAATAAAATGGGAGGAAATTCAAGGAAGAAATTTTAGCTATCCTATTTCCTTGATTGAATGGGAAAATACATTTATCATCAATTTAATATCACAATTTGGGACAGAGAAGAACCATTGCATTAAGACATATATTTGATTAAAATTAAGATTTAAATGCCTTAGATAAATGAAATGTATTTTCAAGGAAAAATATGTGATAATTAAAATGACTAATTGTGCAATGGGATTGCCTTTTGAGGTTGTCTTTAACACTCAGGTTTATGTAGGAACAGGATAGGGCCATTGGGGGACTCAGTACAGCATATGACCTGACATCTTTATTTCAAGGACCAACTGAAAATGATGTGTTGAGTTTCAGAATCAGAGACAAACTTACCAAAATCATAGATAGAGAAGGAGTTTCTCATTATGTTGGGATCTAAGAGTTGCTGGGCACCAATTCCAGAAATACAATGATTCTTTTGTATTACAGTTTTCTCATGAAATGACTTCATTGTGCTCTAATATTCCATGTTTTTAATTCTTATAGATACATAATACAGGGTCAGAATGAGTATCCTAGCTGTGTCAGAGGAAGAGAAGTGAATGGGAGAGGCTGTGGGAATGGGAATTTCTCAGTCCAAGAGTCTTTAGTTATTATTCCTGCGTGAAAACATCTCTAAATCCTATTCTCCCGTGTTTCATCTGCATTCTGTTCTCATCTCTGTGGCACCTAACAGTGTCATTGGACTATTTCCCATGATTCAGAGTCTCTACTTTGCTCAAAATTTAAGAGGATGATCATTAACAAAGGAAATATGTTAGGTAGACTTATAAAATGGACCACTGTATAGGCTAGAGAAATGAGTGCATGGCTGGGGATCACAGACTGGATTTTATCTGCACGTTGTTGTGAAAGTCAAGGCATCTTTTTTCTTGTTTTTAATTTTTATTGTGCGTTAAGTGAAAGTTCACAAATCAAGTCAGTCTCTCACAGGAAAACTTATAAACACCTTGCTATATTCTCCCAATTGCTCTCTCCCTAATGAGACAGCCTGCTCCCTCCCTCTACTCTCTCATTTCCTGTCTTTTTCACCAGCTTCTACCCCCCTCTATCCTCCTAGCTCCCCTCCAGAGAGTAGATGCCAACATAGTCTCAAGTGTTCACCTGATCCAAGAAGCTCACTCCTCACTGGCATTCCTCTCCATCCCATTGTCCAGTTCGATCCCTGTCTGAAGAGTTGTCTTTGGGAATGGTTCCTATCCTGGGCCAACAGAAGTTCTGGGGCCATGACCACTGGGGTCTTACTAGTCTCAGTCAGACCATTAAGTCTGGTCTTTTCACGAGAATTTGGGGTCTGCATCCCACTGCTCTCCTGCTCCCTCAGGGGTTCTCGGTTGTGTTCCTAATCAGGGCAGTCATCGGTTGTAGCCAGGCACCACCTAGCTCTTCTGGTCTCAGGCTGATGTAGTCTCTGGTTTATGTGGCCCTTGCTGTCTCTTGGGCTCATAATTACCTTGTGTCCTCGGTATTCTTCATTCTCCTTTGGTTCAGGTGGGTTGAGACCAATTGATTCATCTTAGATGGCTACTTGTTAGTGTTTAATACCCAGATGCCACTCTCCAAAGTGGGATGCAGAATGTTTTCTTAATAGATTTTATTATGCCAATTGTCTTAGATGTCTCAAGGCATCTTCTGACTGCTGTTATGCCATCTTTAGAATAAGAATGTAGACTGGATTATATTTATCATCTACCCTAGCCTTTTTATTCCTCAAACAATGAGGGAGGATTGGAACTCAGAACTACCAGATTTGAAGAATGAAAAAATATTTCCAACAAGTCAACTTAGAATCATGGGGACTTCATAAGTATAAGAGTAGCACCATGCTCGATAAATTTTTCAATGTCTGATTTTTCAGAATTAGATCACCAACCCTTTTTTCAAAGGTGCCTGTGGGTGGGCAGGAACCTTCAAATTTTTGGTTTCTAGCCAAGGGCATTAACCAATAGTACCACACAGGCTGCTAAAAAGTAATTGAGATTTATTTTGATATGAGTGATAGTGTGTCAGAAGAAAAACATAGATTAAAGTGCTATGCAGAATTAATAAAAACACAAATGGGAAGTGTTAGGCTACCCATTCTTTATGTCCATAGTGTGTAGATGTTATGATCTGATTAAATAATATAGTTTAGGTTTTTCTGATTTTAGTTATTGACTGTGAGACTGACATAATCCAACATTGGGCTAAGCTTGTCTTCTATGAACTGATTTCATTCAAGGAGAGCTGTAGTTGTTACCTGACAACTTGACTTAAAATTACCGAACGATCTCTAAATTCTTTAAGTGATAATCATATTTTAAAATTTTAGAAATTTACCACATTTTGGATAATAAAAATACAGATTCCAGAACAGATATGCTTTCCAGTCTTGACATGGGAAGTCGATCCAAGCTCTGTATATCCCCACTATGTTAATTTTTTTTTTAACTTCTAGGACTGACTTTTAGATTTCGACAAACAGAAGCCATGTTATTGTCAGAGGGTAATAAAGGTGGTGTCACATTTTCTCTTTTGGGCTTCTCAGATTACCCAAAACTGAAGATTCCCCTCTTCTTGGTATTTCTGGCCATCTGCAGTGTCACCGTTGTAGGGAATATTGGAATGATTGTAATCATCAAAATTAACCCCAAACTGCACACCCCCATATACTTCTTCCTCAGCCACCTCTCATTTGTGGACTTCTGCTATTCCTCCATCATTGCTCTTAAGATTCTGGAGAACCTAGTTGTAGAAGACAGAACCATTTCATTTTTAGGATGTGTAGTGCAGTTATTTCTCTTTGGTACCTTTGTGGTGACTGAATCAATTTTATTAGCTGTAATGGCCTATGACCGCTTTGTGGCCATTTGTAACCCTCTGCTCTACACAGTTGCCAGTCTCTACACAGAGATTCTGTGCTATGCTGGTGGTGGGATCATATGCATGGGGAGTAGGGTGTTCCTTGATATTCACACGCTCTGCTTTGAAATGATCTTTTCATAGTTCCAACATAATCAATCACTTCTTCTGCGAGTTCTCCACACTTCTTTCCCTTTCTTGCTCTAATACTTACCTCAATGAGTTGTTGCTTTTCATCATTGGTACTTTTAATGAGGTGAGTGTATTACTTATCATTCTCACCTCTTGTGTGTTTATCGTTGTCACCATCTTGAAAATGAGTTCAGCCAGTGGTTGTCATAAGGCATTCTCTACCTGTGCCTCTCATCTGACTGCCATCACTATCTTCCATGCCAGCATCCTGTTCCTCTACTGTGTGCCCAACTCAAAAAACTCCAGGCACACTTTCAAAGTAGCCTCTGTGTTTTACACAGTGGTGATCCCCATGTTGAATCCCTTGATCTACAGCCTGAGGAATAAGGATGTCAAGAATACAGTCAGGAAGATAAAGGATATTAAATTCTTTTTTCATTAAACATAGTATTTCAGTAGTATTTGTCCCTAAGTAGAAATAAAGTTTGTCTAAAAAGCTTGTTTCTGAAGATATCTATAAAAATTTTAAGTAATATTGCACAGTAGAAAGGATTTGGGTTTTGGTTCAAGGTGACTAAATTTGGCTTTGTCTCATAATTGTAAGAAAAGACCACAAGCTCTTTCATTTTTAGCTTTAAATCTATGAAAATGTGATATCATGCGATAGGTCATTATCTGAGGGTGAAGACCAAAAGATAATACAGTTATCATGTGGGGCACCTTGCATTATCTGAATAAACATTAATTCCATCCTTCTGTCTTATAAGATACCTGGAGTGCAGTAATTTCTTAAGAAACACACTTTTTTGCTTATGCATATATATATGTACATACAAATGGAATTAAAGATAAGACACGCCTTCAAGAAATGCATAATCTAGTGGTGATGCTGGAGCAATAAAGAAAGTGGCTATTGCCACTATAATAATTACCCTAGAAGGTTTGGGCCAAGGAATAATTAGAATCAATTTGGAGATATTAGAAATATATCATCATAAAAAAGATATTATTTGATGATGGCCTGGTTTTTTTGGAGAATGGGCAGGATTTTAGGATACACTTTTCAATGAAGAAGGCATTTTATTCAGGACAGACTAGAATGAACAAACTCAAGGAAATGGGGCTGTAACATTGAGTCCACCAATTTTTATTGAGTGAATACTGTATGTGTGGGTCTGTGTGTGCATCTGTGTGTGTGTATATGTGGTATCTTATAGTTGAATAAATTAGGTCTATAACCTGAACATATTTTCAAAGGAGCTCCAACAGGACTGAATGATAGTTTCAACAGGCTGTACTGGAGGCTTAGAAATGGGTCTCAGAAAACAAGAAAATGCAAAAAATAGAGAAAATAAGTTCCTGCCCTGTCTGTGTTGCACGCTGTTAGTTTTCCCACTTAATCATCACAAGTGTTATAAATACTTTATTTATCTTGTATATATATATGTATATATTTGGAACATGAGCATAATTAGTAAATGCTTGTCAACAAAACTCCCAACCACCATAGAAAAATTCAAAAAACTTATTTGAATTTGCCAAAGTGTTGCACAGTAGTGTTCACCTAAACTTATTCAAAATAAAATGAAATTCAGGCTGTCATTTGCAACTAGACGTATCAGTTCTATCTTCTTAACTCAGTTTTGCTTGACAAACTTGAAAACCGTTCTCTTTTCTCTAGTTTAAATTCCAAATAAAACAAAAAAATAGTGGGAGAAATAATTTGCCAGGAGTTTTATTGAGGAAGAAAAAAATAATTTGCAGAACAATTTTGTATGGCCCAAGAAATTAACTGGAAGAGTCATATGACTTTAAACTTATGATCATTATTCTAATTTTTAATTTTCAGTTCTATAGTGTCACTGTCAGGTGGAATCCATTGAATGGCAATGGTTTTTTTTTTTTAAAGCATGAGTTGATAAAGAATGAATTAAACAGTCTTGTACATGCAAATATAAACACTGTAGAAACATTGTCTTAGTAATTGAGTGATGAGATAATGGTTTTTCATTTGTTTAATTTCTGTTTCTCTGGGTATTTACAAATTTATCTTTCACTACATACATGACACTTATATAATTTATAATTTTCTTTGGTCTTGGGAAATAACTGGTATTTATCTTAAATTGAATCAGTGATGGGTAATCAATCCCTTTTTACAGAGAACTTTCACTTCACTCCTCTTGTGGGAAATGATAATCTCATTTTGTGGTTGAAGTGACACAGCCAACTTAGCTTTTATGCTGATGAAATTGAGACCCGTACAGTTGAATTAACCTGGGTACAGCTACCAGTTGTAAAAGCTACTGTTGGCATAATTGGAGCAATCCTTTAAAAATCTACCCACACTGGTAAACATCTTTTCTAGTAAATGCTTTCATACAATCTCATGTTCTTTCATTTTCAAATTGCGGCATTCCAGGTTCTTTATAGCAGATCCTTTGCCTTTAAGTTTACTTAATATGTAAGAGTAGTTTTCAAATTTTTTGTCCACATGCCATTAAATTAGTTTTGTATATGTATATACACCGCAGGAATTCAATTTGACATATAAAACATTTCATCATAAGCTTCAATATCAGAAAGAAGTGTAATCTCCATTATACATCAAAATTCATTCAAATTATGAAAAAATCATTTTGAACAATCAGATTTACATTTTTCCTTCTTCTCCTAAAGTCATATTTCAATTTAACTTTCCTCACAGATAATGGCATTTTATGAATCACATTCTTATTTTTAATTTCTTATAATGTTTTAGTGTTATTGAAAGCTCTCTTTCGAGTAAGTTTATTTTATAACAATACAATAGAAATTACACTATTGAGTTATAATTCAATTGCAAATTTAGAAAAAAATATTAATCAATATTTTAAAAAATCATTGTAAATATTTGTTTTTATGAGGAGAATATTTTGATTTTCAATGAAGATTTATTAATGCATCCATGGAAGGATAAAACTTACCTAGAAGACAATAAATTCAGCCTCAATTCTGTTTCTATTTTTTAATAGCTCAAAATGCTTAGATAATTTCGTCACTTTTAAAGTAGCCGGAAATAGAAGCTGTTGAAAATTGTGTTATAATTGAATTGAGCAATTACACTCAATTCTTTCAATTCTATCCAAATTACCTGCCAATTTCTCACACTCATCTTTCATCAAAAAATATTTTTTGAAATGTATATAACATAAGTAGATTGCCTTCCAAATTTTGTTGAAAGCTAATATATTGGAAACAACTTTTCCTTCACAAAGTTTTGCTACTCATTACGGTGAAATGAAAACATAGCCCCAAGTCTCCAAGCTGTCCAGTGCTCTTTGCAGCTGTACACATCAGGTGGTTGAATCAGTTTGACCAATCCTTGAATGTAGTTTACTCTTGAGAATTATTTTGGCTAACAGAGGTGACAAAAGTGACATTCAGTCCAGTTCCAAGACTTTGAGAGGCTTTGATGCTTTTGCACACTCTCTTGGAACAATGTGAAACTGCTATATGAAAAAAAAAAAAAGAGACTAGAATATTGGCTAATGGGAGAAACATAGCCCAGTTATCCTGTTCTTCAGTCATACCAGCTAATGTCTAGCCCACCACCAGACTTGAGAATGAACCCTCTTAAATCAACTGACCAGACAGCTTTTCCCATAAGGTAAGCCAAGATCAACAATGCATAGGTGACATCAGCAGAACTGCCTACCTGACCCATGCAATTGTGAGAATAAACAAATGGTTGTTGTTTTAACAAATACATTTTTGAGAGTTTTGTCCACAGCAAAGGGACCGGAAATACTTGACAGCCATTTGCAGGGCTACACAACTCACTGTGAAAAGCACAATTGAAAATTTGCCAAGATTTGCCAGCCTGGCCACCCAAGGAAGAGATAAACTTAGACATCTGGGTGCCATCCTAGAAATGTATCTTTTTTTTTTATTTAATTTTTTTTTGATAGTTTACACAGCAAGTCAGGCTCCCATCTGACAATTTCCACACAATTTTTTTTTTTAGTGACATTAGTTACACTTATTACAATGTGTTGACAGCCCCTTTAATTGTGTTATGTTTGTTATAAATCTAGTACTCTTGTTTCCCTGGCCTCTTATCTTCTCATCTTTGCTGTTGAGTAATTGTTGACCATCAGTTATCATACTGATGGTTTTTCAGTAAAGCACTGATCTTACGGGTAATAGCTTTTATTTTGTGTGCCTCTCTGCTGTTTCTTTATATGGCGATGTTAAGGGACAGTCTTGGTTATACGTTTAAAGAATGTTTCAGGGTGACAATCGCAGGGAGTTCTTTGTTCTCAACTGTTCCAATTTGTCTGGATTTTTTAAATAAGAATTTGTGTTCTGCTCCACATTTTTCTCCAACTCCCCGGAATCATCTTTTTTGACCCTGTTCAATGGTGGTAGCTGGGCACCACCTAGTTCTTCGGTCTTGGGGTAAATGAAGTTATAGTTCCTGTAGACTTGTTTCTTCCCTGAGTTTTTGGATGGCTGCTTACCGTTTTGCTGCTGCAGAGTAGAAACCTGTAGTTCTTAGATGGCTGCTCACAAGCTTTCAAGACCTCAGACACTACTCACTTCACTAGGATGAAGATTATGATTTGTGTAAACTATGTTATGCCAGTTTACTGAATTGTCCCATGAGACTATTGTCTTAAGCTTTAAATCCAGAAAACCAGTCTTGGAAGGAGTCTGGTTATGTCTGTGAGATATCTGGAAACTCTGGTGGCATAGTGGTTAAGTGTTATAGCTGCAAACCAAAGGGTCAGCAGTTTGAATCCGCCAGGTGCTCCTTGGAAACTCTATGGGGCAGTTCTACTCAATTCTATAGGGTCCCTATGAGTCGGAATCGACTCAAAGGCACTGGGTTTGGTTTGGTTTTTTTGTGAGGTATCTGTATTTCAGTAGTCAGTGAATGTTTTTGAAATCACCCACATATCTGTATTTACACATACCTTACTTCTTTCTGTTCTCATCTACACACACAGCTCTATCTACCCAAATGGCAATATGATTATACTCACCCACATGTGCTCAAACACTGATTTTTACTTTGGTTCTGTTGTCCTCACTACATCCACATTTAGTGCCACACTTCTTATCACCAAAAAAAAACTGTCAAGTCTCTATGATTTAAAGTGTACATTCACCTCCCCCCACCTTTCCCTGGTAACCACCAATGAACGTTTGTCTCTCTCCTTATGTATATTCTTGTCCTTTTGTAAAATAGGGATCATAAAATATTTGTCCTTATATGCTTGACTTATTTCAGTTAGCAACATTCCCTCCATGGCCATCCATACTATAAAGTGTTTTGCAAGTCATCATTGTTCATTATGGTTGCATAGTATTCCATTATATATATGTGCCACAATTTGCTTATCCATTCATCCTTTGATGGGCACTTCACTTGTTTCCATGCATTTGCTATTGTTAATAAAGCAGCAATGAATATAAGTGTGTATATGTTTGTCCACATCATTATCTTTAGGTCTCTAGGGTATGTATCTAGAAGTTGGATTGCTGGATCAGAGAGTAGTTCTATTTCTAGTTTTTAGAAAAAAGTGCCATACAATTTAAAATCCTGGATGTAGCATTTTACACCAGCAATGGCCAAGAGTTCCAATCTCCCCACATTGCCACCAACATATACTATTCACTCTCTTTTTATTTATTTATTACATATTTATTTATTCATTCATTCATTTGTTTATCTATCTATCATCTGTCTATGTACCTATCTACCTACCTACCTTCCTACCTATCTACCTACCTGTCTACCTGTCTATCATCTATCTATCATCTATCTATCTATCATCTATCTATCATCTATCGTCTATCTATCGTCTATCTATCATCTATCTATCTATCTATCTATCTATCTATCTATCTATCTATCTATCTATCTATCTATCTATCTATCTATCTATCATCTATCTATCTATCATCTGTCTGTCTATCTATCTAATCTATCTATTTATTTATTTCCCACAAAGGCTGTACAATTTTACAATCTCACCGGCATTGTATAAGGATTCCAGTTTCCCCACATCCTTGCCAACATTTGTTATTTTCTTTTTCTGAGTAGTATCTATCTCAAAACCGAAACCAAACCTGTGGCTATCGAGTGCATTCTGACTCATAGTGAACCTATACGATACAGTAGAACTGCCCAACATGGTTTCCAAACAGACGCTGGTAGATTCAAACTGCCGAACTCTAGTTGGCAGGGTAGCTATTAACCACTTCACCAACAGGGCTCCATTAGCCGTCTTAGAGGGAATGAATTTATATCTCATTTGCTTATGATCTGTACCTCTCTGAAGGCTAATGACATTGAGTATCTTTTCATGTGTTTGGTGGCCATTTGGTGAAACGTTTATTCAGGTCCTTCACCCATTTTATGATTGGATTATTTGTTTCTTTGTTGTTGAATTATTGAATTTTAAAACAAATTTTGGTTACTAGATTCTTATCTAATATATGATTTCCAAGACATTCTGCCAGGTTTTTAACTCACATTTTCACTTTTTTGGTAAAGCTGTTTGGTGAAGAAAAGTTTTTAATTTTTATTGTTTAATTTTATAGTGATTTAGGCAAAAATTTGCAGCACAGATTAATTTCTCATTCAAAAATTTAGACACTAATAGTTTTTGTGACATTAGTTGCAAACCCAGCATTGTGTATTCTCTTTTCCGCTTTCTCTTTTACTCCAGGTTCCCAGTGTCCATTCAGTTTCCTGTCCCTTCAGGTCTTTGTGTCTTTGCTTTTGACAGGTGTGTTGCCTGCTAAATTTCTGGCAGTTCCCTGCCCATGGACCCCTGCAAATATTTTTGAATGATTTTTAGCAAAATTTTACTTGCGTGTAATATTAATGATTTTTTTTTATATATAATTTCCACCTTTAATTGGGTCACCTTTCCTTGGAATGTGCACAAATATGAATCTCTCCACTTGGTTGGCCGATTATCTATCTCCCGAATTTCCTGGCACAGAAAAATTGGTACTTCCATAGTTGCAACTTTTTGTTGAAACATCTAAATTGGTATCCTGTCAATTCCTTGAGCTTTGTTTTTTGCCAATGTATTTAGTGTAGCTTGGACTTCTTCCTTCATTGGTTCTTGAGCATATTCTACCTCCTGAAATGGCTGAATGTTGGCCAATTCTTTTTGGTGCAGTGATTCTATACATTTCTTCAGTCTTCTTTTGATGCTTCATGTGGAGTTCAGTATTTTGCCCACAGACTTCTTCCTTATTGCAACTTGAGCCTTGAATTTTTTCTTCAGTTCCTTCATCTTGAGAAATGCCAAGCACTTTGTTCCCTTTTGTTTCTCCATTACTCATCTGCCAATTTTTCCTACTGCATTAGCTTGTATGTTGCTGTGATCCTGAAAGCTATGCCATCAGTATTTCAAATGCCAGCAGGATTATCCATGGTTGACAGGATTCAGTGGAGTATTCCAGGGTAAAACAGACTAGGAAGAAGGACCTGGGTGTCAAATTTCTAAAAACTGGCCAGTGAATAACAAACATTTTCTCATATATAGCCAGAAGATATGACCCTCAGGTTAGGAGCTATTGGGAATAAGACTGTGGAAAAGCTGCCTTCTCAAAGTAGAGTAGACCACCTTAATGACATGGATAGAATAAATCTTTCTGGATCTTCATTTCCTGATGTGGGAAAACCGAAAATGAGAAGAAACAGCTGTAAAGATCCATTAATAATCAGAATGTGGAATGTACAAAGTATGAATCTAGGAAAATTGGAAGCCATCAAAAGTGAAATGAAAAGCATAAACATCGATATCCTAGGCATTAAAAAAAAAAAAAGGCATTAGTGAGCTGAAATGTACTGGAATTGGCCATTTTGAACTGGACAATCATATGCCCTACTATGCTTGGAATGACAAACTTAAGAGGAATGGCTTTACATTCATCATCAAAAAGAACATTTCAAGATCTATCCTGAAGTACAATGGAGTCAGTGACAGAACAATATCCATAAGCCACCATGGTGCCCTGGTAGAACAGTGGTTAAGAGCTCAGCTACTGACCAAAAGGTCAGCAGTTCAAACACACCAGCCCCTCCTTGGAAGCACTATGAGGCAATTCTACTCTGTCCTCTAGGATTGCTATGAGTCAGAACCGACTCGAAGGCACCTAACAACAACACAAAACCCCAAAAACCAAACCCATTGCCATCGAGTTAATTCTTATTCATAGTGATCTTACAGGACAGAGTAGAACTGCCCCACAGGGTTTCTTAGGAGCACCTGGCAGATTTGAACTGCCAACCTTTTGGTTAGCAGCTGCAACACTTAACCACTATGCCACCAGGGTTTCCAAACAACTTGGAAGCCAGTTAAAACAAATATAATTGAAATTTATGCACCAATCACTAGTGCCACTGATGAAGAAAAAGAAGATTTTACCAACATTTGCAGTCTGAAATTGATTAAACATGCAATCAAGATGCATTGATAATTACTGGAGAATGGAATGTGACAATTGGAAACAAAGAAAGATTGGTAGTTAGAAAATATGGCCTTGGTGGTAGAAACAAAGCCAGAAATTATAGAAGTTTGTAAAAGCAATAAATCTTTCATTGCAAATAGCTTTTTTTCACCAACATAAATGGCAGCTACATACGTGGAACTTGCCAGATGAAATACACAGGAATCAAATCAACTACATTTGGGAAGAGATGAGGAGAAGCTCAATGTCATCAGTCAGAACAAGGCCAGTGGCCAACTGTGGAGCAGATCACCCATTAAACCCACCAAAAAAAAAACAAATTTTTTTTTTGATGGGTTTGCTAATATGCAAATTCAGGTTGAAGTTAAAGACAATTAAAACAAGACCAGAGATCCAAAGTACCACCTTGAGTATATCCCGCCTGAATTTAGAGACCATTCAATCTCACCGTCTGAAGACAAGATATGTTGTGGGATCACATTAAAGACATCATACATGAAAAAAAGTAAAAGGTCATTAAAAAGATAGGAAAGAAAAGAAAGACCAAAACGGATACCAGAAGGAACTCTGACTTGTTCTTGAATGTACAGTAGCTAAAGCAAAGGAAAGAAATGATCATGTGAAAGAGCTAAACGGAAATTCCAAAGGCAGCTCAAGAAGACAGAAAGCTAGTCTTGTGGTGTCAAATTTCCAGAGCTTCTGTTTATATGAGAATTTCTTAATTGCTCCCTCATTTTTAAATGACAGCTTTGTTGGGTAAAGTATTCCTAGTTTGAAAGTGGGAGGTCTCACCTTACCTGATTTTAGAACCTATTATGCCACCAGTCTAGTCAGAACAGCCTGGTACTGGTACAACAGCAGATATATAGTCAATGGAATAGAATTGGGAATCCAGGTGTAAATTCACCCACTTATGAACAGCTGGTATTTGAAAAAAGCCCAAAGTCTGTTAATGGGGAAAAGGCAGTCTTTAACAAATGGTGCTGGCATAACTGCATATCCACCCACAAAAAAAAAGAAAAAAGAAACAAGATCCATGCCTCACACCATGCACAAAAATCAAACTCAAAATAGATTGAAGATCTAAATATAAAATCCAAAATGATAAAGATTCATTTTTATCAACGCAGAGGTCTGAGTGAGGGTCAGCGGGCCAGGTAGGTGAAGTCAAGGCCGGGTGGGCGGGGCTCAGGATTCTTTGCCATCCCCATAGAGACAGTCCCCCCACCGCAAGAGTGGGCGGAGCTTGTGATGGGCCTGCTGACAAGACTCAGCCAATGGCAGAGATCCGGCCCGCCAGGCAGATGACACAGGGCCCTCCATTGTGACCTATGACACCTAGTGGCCACAGGGTTGGAGCACACCCTGGGAAAGGCTACGCAGGCACAAGGGAGCCCCTGGTGCGGACTGGTTCAGGGCAGTGGCAGAGCAGGCCAGGTACCTCTTTCCCACTTTCCTGAGGATATCAGTACGCAAGGCATCCCCACTCAGCATCTCTTGCCTCTCTCTCTCTCTGTCTCTCTCTGGGTGTGTTCATTCTCCGAAATCTCTTTCCTTCTCCCCCTGACTCACTTCACAGCTTGGAGTGCCTGACAGAGGACCTAGAGACCAAAGAGCAAAGGGGGAAGGCCTCTGGCTCTACTGCTTGCCCATGGGCAGAGAAGATCTGCTAGTCTATCTGGAAGGTCTAGAGAGTAGTGATTGATTGGGGAGCTACATCCTGGGCGGGCCTGGCCAGGTGAAGCTTGCTGACATGTGGCAGCCTCTCCGGAGACTACTAATTCCGCTCATAACATTCTATGCAAATACCCGGCTGAGTGCCATGGGCAGAAAACATTGACACATACCTGCCAGAGGCCTATTCTGGGTCTGAAGAGTCCACCCTGCTCTCCAGCAACTCATCATCTCAGCACACACTTTTTGCCTCCACGCATGGAAACCGCCTCTCTCCACGAATGCCTTCACCTGCTCGGAAACACACGATGTCACTCAGCCAAAGGAGAGCACCGGCAAAGTCAACCGAAGCCCCCATTTTCAAGATTTTGCCCTCTGCTGCTCCACAGCCTCCGGTGGCACACCGCACGTGCGTCACTTCTCGGTAGACGAGGCCGAAATCCGGGCATCCAGGGCCCCAGCCGTCCACAGTCTACGGATGGCGGCATATGGATCACCTCTTTGCCTCGTACAGCAGGGAGGCCTGGGCCCTAGACTGGCTCCGCTAGAGCTCCACGACCTCAGCTATCTTCCCTAACCTTTGGCCCTTGCCCTCGTGACTGTGTCATCTCTAGTTCCACTTCTCTTCCGACCACACTGAATCCGCCACCTGCGGATACCTGAGCGTGGAAATCAACATCTATCACTGGCTGCAGTGTCACAGCTCACTAGGTGTCTAGGCTCAGGCTGACCTTGGCTGTCTTCTGCCCAGGCAAGGAGCCTAATCCTTCCAAGGATATGAGGACACGTGCTCACTGGCCGACATCCTTTCTTTCATCCACACGGCGGTCTAGATGAGGGGAAAGAGGCCAGGTAGGCCAGGTGAAGGCTGAGTGCGGGGCCTAAGGCTTCTTTCCCAATCACCATGGAGACAGCCACCGCAAGGCTGGCCGGAACTTCTGACGGGGACGAGTCACAAACACTGAGCCAATAGGAGAGGTCCAGCCTAACCGGCCAGTTCCGCAGAGCCCTCCACTTTACCCATGGACAGACAACGGCCCCTTGCGTCTCTGGCCACAAAATCGAGGGCACCCAGCGAATAACTTCACAGTAGGCAACCCCTGATGTGAACACCTTTGAAACACTGGGACAGCAGGCAGGTACCTCTTTTCCACTTACGCTAGGATATCAGTAGGCAAGGCGCCCTTCCTCTGCATCTATGGCCTCTCTGTATGTGTTCATTCAGAGGAATCTCTTCATTCTACCCCTGAGACACATCACAAGTATGAGGGGCCTGAGAGAGAGCCTGGAGAGGGAACGGGGGAGGCTTCTGGCTGGACAGCTTCCCCGTGGGTAGAGAATAGCAGGTAGTCTCTCTGGAAGGTCTTAGCTTCTGTTGATTGACATGCGTAATACAGTAGGGGCAGACCCTGGCCACGTGGAGCTTGGGGGCAGATGCAACCTCTCCGGCGACGAATAATGCCGCTGCTGCTTTGTATGGTGAAAACCTCCCCCCGCCAAGTGGGATGGGTAGAGAACATTGAACCACACCCGCCTGGGGCCTAACCTGGGACTAAAGATCCCAACATGGTCTCAACGTCCTCACCCTCCCAGCACACACCTTTCCTGCACACATAATCCTGCCTTTCTCCGTCAGGGCCCTATCCTACCAGGAAAAGAAACAAGCCGCTCAAAAAGGCCGACGCCAGGGAAATCGAGGAAACACTCTACTGTATCGCCCATGTCAATCAACAGAAGCTAAGACCTTCCAGAGAGACTACCTGCTATTGTCTACCCACGGGGAAGCAGTACAGCCAGAAGCCTCCCCCGTTTCATCTCTAGGCTCTCTCTCAGGCCCCTCATACTTGTGATGTGTCTCAGGGGTAGAAGGAAGAGATTTCTCCGAATGAACACATACACAGAGGGGCCATAGATGCTGAGGAAGGGCGCCTTGCCTACTGATATCCTAGCATAAGTGGAAAAGTGGTACCTGCCTGCTGGCCCAGTGTGTCGAACGTGTCCACATCAGGGGCTGCCTACTGTGAAGTGATTGCCTGGGTGCCCTCGGTTTTGTGGCCCGAAAGAGAAGGGGCCGTCGTGTGTCAATGGGTAAAATGGAGGGCTCTGCGGAACTGGCCGCTTAGGCGGGACCTCTCCTGTTGGCTCAGTGTTTGTGACCCGTCCCCGTCAGAAGTTCCGGCCAGCCTTGCGGTGGCTGTCTCCATGGTGATTGGGAAAGAAGCCTTAGGCCCCGCACTCAGCCTTCACCTGGCCTACCTGGCCTCTTTAGCCTCATCTAGACCGCTGTGTGGATGAAAGAAAGAATGTCGGCCAATGACCACGTGTCCTCATTGCCTTTGAAGGATTAGGCTCCTTGCCTGGGCAGAAGACAGCCAAGCTCAGCCTGAGCCTAGACACCTAGTGACCTGTGACACTGCAGGCAGTGACAGATGTTGATTTTCATGCTCATGTATCCGCAGGTGGCGGATTCAGAGTGGTCGGAGAAGAAGTGTAACTAGGGATGACACACACACGAGGGCACGGGCCAAAGGTCAGGGAAAATAGCTGAGGTCATGGAGCTCTAGCGGAGCCAGTGTAGGGCCCAGACCTCCCTCCTGTACGTGGCAAAGAGGTGATCCATATGCCACCATGCGCAGACTCTGGACTGCTGGGGCCCTGGATGCCCGGATTGCGGCCTTGTCTTCGGAGAAATGACACACATGCACTGTGCCAGCGGAGGCTGTGGCCCAGCAGAGGGCAAAATCTTGAAAATGGGGGCTTCAGTTGACTTTGCCTGTGCTCTCCTTTGGCTGAGTGACATCGTGTGTTTCCTAGCAGGAGAAGGCATTCGTGGAGAGAGGCGGATTCCATGTGTGCAGGCAAAGTGTGTGCTGAGATGATGAGTGGCTGGAGACCAGGCTGGACTCTTCAGACCCAGGATAGACCTCTGGCAGGTATGTGTCAATGTTTTCTGCCCATGGCACTCAGCCGGGTATTTGCATAGAATGTTCTCCGCGGAATTAGTAGTCTCCGGAGAGGCTGCTGCATGTCAGCAAGCTTCACCTGGCCAGGTCCGCCCTTGATGTGGCTCCCCAATCAATGGCTACTCTCTAGACCTTCCAGATAGACTAGCTGATCTTCTCTGCCCATGGGCAACCAGTAGAGCCAGAGGCCTTCCCCCTTTGCTCTTTGGTCTCTAGGCCCTCTGTCAGGCACTCCAAGGTGTGAAGTGACAAGGGGGAGAAGGAAGAGATTTCAGAGAAGGAACACATCGAGAGAGAGACAGAGAGAGGCAAGAGATGCTGAGTGGGGATGCCTTGCGTAGTGATATCCTGAGGAAAGTGGGAAAGAGGTACCTGGCCTGCTGTGCCAATGCCCTGAAGCAGTCCGCACCAGGGGCTCCCTTGTGCCTGCGTAGCCTTTCCCAGGGTGTGCTCAAATCCTGTGGCCACTAGGTGTCATAGGTCACAATGGAGGGCCCTGTGTCATCTGCCTGGCGGGCCGGATCTCTGCCATTGGCTCAAGTCTTGTCAGCAGGCCCATCACAAGCTCCGCCCACTCTTGCGGTGGGGGGACTGTCTCTATGGTGATGGCAAAGGAGCCTCAGCCCCGCCCACCTGACCTTGACTTCACCTACCTGGCCCGCTGACCCTCACTCAGACCTCTGTGTTGCTCCAAATGAATGTCCGCCAGTGCCCGGGTGTCAGCATCTGGGATAAAGGATTGGGGACCTTGCCTGGGGCAGAAGGCAGCCTAGGTCAGCGGGTACCTGGAAGTCTACTGCCTTGTGACACTGCTGCCAGTGACAAATGGTGACTCCCACACTCACACATCCCCTGGTGGCAGAATGATAGTGATGGGTGGAGAAACATCACTCCGGAGCACACGTTCCGTGGGGCACCAGCCAAAGCAAAGGCCAGGGCCGGTAGTGGACGTCGTGGAGCTGAACGGCGAGGCAGTGAAGGGCCCAACGATCCCTCCTGTATGTGGCAAACAGGTCATCCGTGTCCCCCGTCCATAAACCATGGGACTGCTGGGGCCCAGGCTGCCAGGATTTCGGCCTTGCCTTCAGAGCCCGGCCACATACGCGGCCTTGCAGCGGAGGCGGGGACATGTAGACAGCCGAAATTTGGAAAATGGCAGTGTTTCCTCGATTTCCCTGGCATCGGCCTTTTTGAGCGGCTTGCTTTTTTTCCTGGTAGGATAGGGCCCTGACGGAGAAAGGCAGGATTACGTGTGCAGGAAAGGTGTGTGCTGAGAGGGTGACGACGTTGAGACCATGTTGGGATCTTTAGTCCCAGGAGAGGCCCCTGGAGGGTGTGGGTCAGTGTTCTCTACCCATCCCACTTGGTGGGGGGAGGTTTTCACCATACAAAGCAGCAGAGGAATTATTCGTCGCCGAAGGGGTTGCATCTGCCCACAAGCTCCACCTGGCCAGGGTCCGCCCCTACTGTATTGTCCATGTCAGTCAACAGAAGCTAAGAACTTCCAGAGAGACTACCTGCTCTTCTCTACCCACGGGGAAGCACTACAGCCGGAAGCCTCCCCCGTTTCATCTCTAGGCTCTCTCTCAGGCCCCTCATACTTGTGCTGTGTCTCAGGGGTAGAAGGAAGAGATTTCTCCGAATGAACACATACACAGAGGGGCCATAGATGCTGAGGAAGGGCGCCTTGCATACTGATATCCTAGCGTAAGTGGAAAAGTGGAACCTGCCTGCTGGCCCAGTGTGTCGAACGTGTCCACATCAGGGGCTGCCTACTGTGAGGTGATTCCCTGGGTGCCCTGGATTTTGTGGCCCAAAAGAGAAGGGGCTGTCGTGTGTCCACGGGTAAAATGGAGGGCACTGCGGAAGTGGCCGCTTAGGCTGGACCTCTCCTATTGGCTCGGTGTTTGTGACCCGTCCCCGTCAGAAGTTCCGGCCAGCCTTGCGGTGGCTGTCTCCATGGTGATTGGGAAAGAAGCCTTAGGCCCCGCACTCAGCCTTCACCTGGCCTACCTGGCCTCTTTAGCCTCATCTAGACCGCTGTGTGGATGAAAGAATGAATGTCGGCCAATGACCACATGTCCTCGTTGCCTTTGAAGGATTAGGCTCCTTGCCTGGGCAGAAGACAGCCAAGGCCAGCCTGAGCCTAGACACCTGGTGACCTGTGACACTGCAGGCAGTGACAGATGTTGATTTTCATGCTCATGTATCCGCAGGTGGCGGATTCAGAGTGGTCGGAGAAGAAGTGTAACTAGGGATGACACACACACACGAGGGCACGGGCCAAAGGTCAGGGAAAATAGCTGAGGTCGTGGAGCTCTAGCGGAGCCAGTGTAGGGCTCAGGCCTCCCTCCTGTACGTGGCAAAGAGGTGATCCATATGCCGCCATGCGCAGACTCTGGACTGCTGAGGCCCTGGATGCCCGGATTGCGGCCTTGTCTTCGGAGAAGTGACACACATGCACTGTGCCAGCGGAGGCTGTGGCCCAGCAGAGGGCAAACTCTTGAAAATGGAGGCTTCAGTTGACTTTGCCTGTGCTCTCCTTTGGCTGAGTGCCATCGTGTGTTTCCTAGCAGGAGAAGGCATTCGTGGAGAGAGGCGGATTCCATGTGTGCAGGCAAAGTGTGTGCTGAGATGATGAGTGGCTGGAGACCAGGCTGGACTCTTCAGACCCGGGATAGACCTCTGGCAGGTATGTGTCAATGTTTTCTGCCCATGGCACTCAGCCGGGTATTTGCATAGAATGTTCTCCGCGGAATTAGTAGTCTCCGGAGAGGCTGCTGCATGTCAGCAAGCTTCACCTGGCCAGGTCCGCCCGTGATGTGGCTCCCCAATCAATGGCTACTCTCTAGACCTTCCAGGTAGACTAGCAGATCTTCTCTGCCCATGGGCAACCAGTAGAGCCAGAGGCCTTCCCCCTTTGCTCTTTGGTCTCTAGGCCCTCTGTCAGGCACTCCAAGGTGTGAAGTGACAAGGGGGAGAAGGAAGAGATTTCAGAGAAGGAACACATCGAGAGAGAGACAGAGAGAGGCAAGAGATGCTGAGTGGGGATGCCTTGCGTAGTGATATCCTGAGGAAAGTGGGAAAGAGGTACCTGGCCTGCTGTGCCAATGCCCTGAAGCAGTCCGCACCAGGGGCTCCCTTGTGCCTGCGTAGCCTTTCCCAGGGTGTGCTCAAATCCTGTGGCCACTAGGTGTCATAGGTCACAATGGAGGGCCCTGTGTCATCTGCCTGGCGGGCCGGATCTCTGCCATTGGCTCAAGTCTTGTCAGCAGGCCCATCACAAGCTCCGCCCACTCTTGCGGTGGGGGGACTGTCTCTATGGTGATGGCAAAGGAGCCTCAGCCCCGCCCACCTGGCCTTGACTTCACCTACCTGGCCCGCTGACCCTCACTCAGACCTCTGTGTTGCTCCAAATGAATGTCCGCCAGTGCCCGGGTGTCAGCATCTGGGATAAAGGATTGGGGACCTTGCCTGGGGCAGAAGGCAGCCTAGGTCAGCGGGTACCTGGAAGTCTACTGCCTTGTGACACTGCTGCCAGTGACAAATGGTGACTCCCACACTCACACATCCCCTGGTGGCAGAATGATAGTGATGGGTGGAGAAACATCACTCCGGAGCACACGTTCCGTGGGGCACCAGCCAAAGCAAAGGCCAGGGCCGGTAGTGGACGTCGTGGAGCTGAACGGCGAGGCAGTGAAGGGCCCAACGATCCCTCCTGTATGTGGCAAACAGGTCATCCGTGTCCCCCGTCCATAAACCATGGGACTGCTGGGGCCCAGGCTGCCAGGATTTCGGCCTTGCCTTCAGAGCCCGGCCACATACGCGGCCTTGCAGCGGAGGCGGGGACATGTAGACAGCCGAAATTTGGAAAATGGCAGTGTTTCCTCGATTTCCCTGGCATCGGCCTTTTTGAGCGGCTTGCTTTTTTTCCTGGTAGGATAGGGCCCTGACGGAGAAAGGCAGGATTACGTGTGCAGGAAAGGTGTGTGCTGAGAGGGTGACGACGTTGAGACCATGTTGGGATCTTTAGTCCCAGGAGAGGTCCCTGGCGGGTGTGGGTCAGTGTTCTCTACCCATCCCACTTGGCGGGGGGAGGTTTGCACCATACAAAGCAGCAGCGGAATTATTCGTCGCCGAAGGGGTTGCATCTGCCCACAAGCTCCACCTGGCCAGGGTCCGCCCCTACTGTATTGTCCATGTCAGTCAACAGAAGCTAAGAACTTCCAGAGAGACTACCTGCTCTTCTCTACCCACGGGGAAGCACTACAGCCGGAAGCCTCCCCCGTTTCATCTCTAGGCTCTCTCTCAGGCCCCTCATACTTGTGATGTGTCTCAGGGGTAGAAGGAAGAGATTTCTCCGAATGAACACATACACAGAGGGGCCATAGATGCTGAGGAAGGGCGCCTTGCATACTGATATCCTAGCATAAGTGGAAAAGTGGAACCTGCCTGCTGGCCCAGTGTGTCGAACGTGTCCACATCAGGGGCTGCCTACTGTGAGGTGATTCCCTGGGTGCCCTGGATTTTGTGGCCCAAAAGAGAAGGGGCTGTCGTGTGTCCACGGGTAAAATGGAGGGCACTGCGGAAGTGGCCGCTTAGGCTGGACCTCTCCTATTGGCTCGGTGTTTGGGACCCATCCCCGTCAGAAGTTCCGGCCAGCCTTGCGGTGGCTGTCTCCATGGTGATTGGGAAAGAAGCCTTAGGCCCCGCACTCAGCCTTCACCTGGCCTACCTGGCCTCTTTAGCCTCATCTAGACCGCTGTGTGGATGAAAGAATGAATGTCGGCCAATGACCACATGTCCTCGTTGCCTTTGAAGGATTAGGCTCCTTGCCTGGGCAGAAGACAGCCAAGGCCAGCCTGAGCCTAGACACCTGGTGACCTGTGACACTGCAGGCAGTGACAGATGTTGATTTTCATGCTCATGTATCCGCAGGTGGCGGATTCAGAGTGGTCGGAGAAGAAGTGTAACTAGGGATGACACACACACGAGGGCACGGGCCAAAGGTCAGGGAAAATAGCTGAGGTCGTGGAGCTCTAGCGGAGCCAGTGTAGGGCCCAGGCCTCCCTCCTGTACGTGGCAAAGAGGTGATCCATATGCCGCCATGCGCAGACTCTGGACTGCTGAGGCCCTGGACGCCCGGATTGCGGCCTTGTCTTCGGAGAAGTGACACACATGCACTGTGCCAGCGGAGGCTGTGGCCCAGCAGAGGGCAAACTCTTGAAAATGGAGGCTTCAGTTGACTTTGCCTGTGCTCTCCTTTGGCTGAGTGCCATCGTGTGTTTCCTAGCAGGAGAAGGCATTCGTGGAGAGAGGCGGATTCCATGTGTGCAGGCAAAGTGTGTGCTGAGATGATGAGTGGCTGGAGACCAGGCTGGACTCTTCAGACCCGGGATAGACCTCTGGCAGGTATGTGTCAATGTTTTCTGCCCATGGCACTCAGCCGGGTATTTGCATAGAATGTTCTCCGCGGAATTAGTAGTCTCCGGAGAGGCTGCTGCATGTCAGCAAGCTTCACCTGGCCAGGTCCGCCCGTGATGTGGCTCCCCAATCAATGGCTACTCTCTAGACCTTCCAGATAGACTAGCAGATCTTCTCTGCCCATGGGCAACCAGTAGAGCCAGAGGCCTTCCCCCTTTGCTCTTTGGTCTCTAGGCCCTCTGTCAGGCACTCCAAGGTGTGAAGTGACAAGGGGGAGAAGGAAGAGATTTCAGAGAAGGAACACATCGAGAGAGAGACAGAGAGAGGCAAGAGATGCTGAGTGGGGATGCCTTGCGTAGTGATATCCTGAGGAAAGTGGGAAAGAGGTACCTGGCCTGCTGTGCCAATGCCCTGAAGCAGTCCGCACCAGGGGCTCCCTTGTGCCTGCGTAGCCTTTCCCAGGGTGTGCTCAAATCCTGTGGCCACTAGGTGTCATAGGTCACAATGGAGGGCCCTGTGTCATCTGCCTGGCGGGCCGGATCTCTGCCATTGGCTCAAGTCTTGTCAGCAGGCCCATCACAAGCTCCGCCCACTCTTGCGGTGGGGGGACTGTCTCTATGGTGATGGCAAAGGAGCCTCAGCCCCGCCCACCTGGCCTTGACTTCACCTACCTGGCCCGCTGACCCTCACTCAGACCTCTGTGTTGCTCCAAATGAATGTCCGCCAGTACCCGGGTGTCAGCATCTGGGATAAAGGATTGGGGACCTTGCCTGGGGCAGAAGGCAGCCTAGGTCAGCGGGTACCTGGAAGTCTACTGCCTTGTGACACTGCTGCCAGTGACAAATGGTGACTCCCACACTCACACATCCCCTGGTGGCAGAATGATAGTGATGGGTGGAGAAACATCACTCCGGAGCACACGTTCCGTGGGGCACCAGCCAAAGCAAAGGCCAGGGCCGGTAGTGGACGTCGTGGAGCTGAACGGCGAGGCAGTGAAGGGCCCAACGATCCCTCCTGTATGTGGCAAACAGGTCATCCGTGTCCCCCGTCCATAAACCATGGGACTGCTGGGGCCCAGGCTGCCAGGATTTCGGCCTTGCCTTCAGAGCCCGGCCACATACGCGGCCTTGCAGCGGAGGCGGGGACATGTAGACAGCCGAAATTTGGAAAATGGCAGTGTTTCCTCGATTTCCCTGGCATCGGCCTTTTTGAGCGGCTTGCTTTTTTTCCTGGTAGGATAGGGCCCTGACGGAGAAAGGCAGGATTACGTGTGCAGGAAAGGTGTGTGCTGAGAGGGTGACGACGTTGAGACCATGTTGGGATCTTTAGTCCCAGGAGAGGTCCCTGGCGGGTGTGGGTCAGTGTTCTCTACCCATCCCACTTGGCGGGGGGAGGTTTGCACCATACAAAGCAGCAGCGGAATTATTCGTCGCCGGAGGGGTTGCATCTGCCCACAAGCTCCACCTGGCCAGGGTCCGCCCCTACTGTATTGTCCATGTCAGTCAACAGAAGCTAAGACCTTCCAGAGAGACTACCTGCTCTTCTCTACCCACGGGGAAGCACTACAGCCGGAAGCCTCCCCCGTTTCATCTCTAGGCTCTCTCTCAGGCCCCTCATACTTGTGATGTGTCTCAGGGGTAGACGGAAGAGATTTCTCCGAATGAACACATACACAGAGGGGCCATAGATGCTGAGGAAGGGCGCCTTGCCTACTGATATCCTAGCGTAAGTGGAAAAGTGGAACCTGCCTGCTGGCCCAGTGTGTCGAACGTGTCCACCTCAGGGGCTGCCTACTGTGAGGTGATTCCCTGGGTGCCCTGGATTTTGTGGCCCAAAAGAGAAGGGGCTGTCGTGTGTCCACGGGTAAAATGGAGGGCACTGCGGAAGTGGCCGCTTAGGCTGGACCTCTCCTATTGGCTCGGTGTTTGTGACCCGTCCCCGTCAGAAGTTCCGGCCAGCCTTGCGGTGGCTGTCTCCATGGTGATTGGGAAAGAAGCCTTAGGCCCCGCACTCAGCCTTCACCTGGCCTACCTGGCCTCTTTAGCCTCATCTAGACCGCTGTGTGGATGAAAGAATGAATGTCGGCCAATGACCACATGTCCTCGTTGCCTTTGAAGGATTAGGCTCCTTGCCTGGGCAGAAGACAGCCAAGGCCAGCCTGAGCCTAGACACCTGGTGACCTGTGACACTGCAGGCAGTGACAGATGTTGATTTTCATGCTCATGTATCCGCAGGTGGCGGATTCAGAGTGGTCGGAGAAGAAGTGTAACTAGGGATGACACACACACGAGGGCACGGGCCAAAGGTCAGGGAAAATAGCTGAGGTCGTGGAGCTCTAGCGGAGCCAGTGTAGGGCCCAGGCCTCCCTCCTGTACGTGGCAAAGAGGTGATCCATATGCCGCCATGCGCAGACTCTGGACTGCTGAGGCCCTGGACGCCCGGATTGCGGCCTTGTCTTCGGAGAAGTGACACACATGCACTGTGCCAGCGGAGGCTGTGGCCCAGCAGAGGGCAAACTCTTGAAAATGGAGGCTTCAGTTGACTTTGCCTGTGCTCTCCTTTGGCTGAGTGCCATCGTGTGTTTCCTAGCAGGAGAAGGCATTCGTGGAGAGAGGCGGATTCCATGTGTGCAGGCAAAGTGTGTGCTGAGATGATGAGTGGCTGGAGACCAGGCTGGACTCTTCAGACCCGGGATAGACCTCTGGCAGGTATGTGTCAATGTTTTCTGCCCATGGCACTCAGCCGGGTATTTGCATAGAATGTTCTCCGCGGAATTAGTAGTCTCCGGAGAGGCTGCTGCATGTCAGCAAGCTTCACCTGGCCAGGTCCGCCCGTGATGTGGCTCCCCAATCAATGGCTACTCTCTAGACCTTCCAGATAGACTAGCAGATCTTCTCTGCCCATGGGCAACCAGTAGAGCCAGAGGCCTTCCCCCTTTGCTCTTTGGTCTCTAGGCCCTCTGTCAGGCACTCCAAGGTGTGAAGTGACAAGGGGGAGAAGGAAGAGATTTCAGAGAAGGAACACATCGAGAGAGAGACAGAGAGAGGCAAGAGATGCTGAGTGGGGATGCCTTGCGTAGTGATATCCTGAGGAAAGTGGGAAAGAGGTACCTGGCCTGCTGTGCCAATGCCCTGAAGCAGTCCGCACCAGGGGCTCCCTTGTGCCTGCGTAGCCTTTCCCAGGGTGTGCTCAAATCCTGTGGCCACTAGGTGTCATAGGTCACAATGGAGGGCCCTGTGTCATCTGCCTGGCGGGCCGGATCTCTGCCATTGGCTCAAGTCTTGTCAGCAGGCCCATGACAAGCTCCGCCCACTCTTGCGGTGGGGGGACTGTCTCTATGGTGATGGCAAAGGAGCCTCAGCCCCGCCCACCTGGCCTTGACTTCACCTACCTGGCCCGCTGACCCTCACTCAGACCTCTGTGTTGCTCCAAATGAATGTCCGCCAGTACCCGGGTGTCAGCATCTGGGATAAAGGATTGGGGACCTTGCCTGGGGCAGAAGGCAGCCTAGGTCAGCGGGTACCTGGAAGTCTACTGCCTTGTGACACTGCTGCCAGTGACAAATGGTGACTCCCACACTCACACATCCCCTGGTGGCAGAATGATAGTGATGGGTGGAGAAACATCACTCCGGAGCACACGTTCCGTGGGGCACCAGCCAAAGCAAAGGCCAGGGCCGGTAGTGGACGTCGTGGAGCTGAACGGCGAGGCAGTGAAGGGCCCAACGATCCCTCCTGTATGTGGCAAACAGGTCATCCGTGTCCCCCGTCCATAAACCATGGGACTGCTGGGGCCCAGGCTGCCAGGATTTCGGCCTTGCCTTCAGAGCCCGGCCACATACGCGGCCTTGCAGCGGAGGCGGGGACATGTAGACAGCCGAAATTTGGAAAATGGCAGTGTTTCCTCGATTTCCCTGGCATCGGCCTTTTTGAGCGGCTTGCTTTTTTTCCTGGTAGGATAGGGCCCTGACGGAGAAAGGCAGGATTACGTGTGCAGGAAAGGTGTGTGCTGAGAGGGTGACGACGTTGAGACCATGTTGGGATCTTTAGTCCCAGGAGAGGTCCCTGGCGGGTGTGGGTCAGTGTTCTCTACCCATCCCACTTGGCGGGGGGAGGTTTGCACCATACAAAGCAGCAGCGGAATTATTCGTCGCCGGAGGGGTTGCATCTGCCCACAAGCTCCACCTGGCCAGGGTCCGCCCCTACTGTATTGTCCATGTCAGTCAACAGAAGCTAAGACCTTCCAGAGAGACTACCTGCTCTTCTCTACCCACGGGGAAGCACTACAGCCGGAAGCCTCCCCCGTTTCATCTCTAGGCTCTCTCTCAGGCCCCTCATACTTGTGATGTGTCTCAGGGGTAGACGGAAGAGATTTCTCCGAATGAACACATACACAGAGGGGCCATAGATGCTGAGGAAGGGCGCCTTGCCTACTGATATCCTAGCGTAAGTGGAAAAGTGGAACCTGCCTGCTGGCCCAGTGTGTCGAACGTGTCCACCTCAGGGGCTGCCTACTGTGAGGTGATTCCCTGGGTGCCCTGGATTTTGTGGCCCAAAAGAGAAGGGGCTGTCGTGTGTCCACGGGTAAAATGGAGGGCACTGCGGAAGTGGCCGCTTAGGCTGGACCTCTCCTATTGGCTCGGTGTTTGTGACCCGTCCCCGTCAGAAGTTCCGGCCAGCCTTGCGGTGGCTGTCTCCATGGTGATTGGGAAAGAAGCCTTAGGCCCCGCACTCAGCCTTCACCTGGCCTACCTGGCCTCTTTAGCCTCATCTAGACCGCTGTGTGGATGAAAGAATGAATGTCGGCCAATGACCACATGTCCTCGTTGCCTTTGAAGGATTAGGCTCCTTGCCTGGGCAGAAGACAGCCAAGGCCAGCCTGAGCCTAGACACCTGGTGACCTGTGACACTGCAGGCAGTGACAGATGTTGATTTTCATGCTCATGTATCCGCAGGTGGCGGATTCAGAGTGGTCGGAGAAGAAGTGTAACTAGGGATGACACACACACGAGGGCAGGGGCCAAAGGTCAGGGAAAATAGCTGAGGTCGTGGAGCTCTAGCGGAGCCAGTGTAGGGCCCAGGCCTCCCTCCTGTACGTGGCAAAGAGGTGATCCATATGCCGCCATGCGCAGACTCTGGACTGCTGAGGCCCTGGACGCCCGGATTGCGGCCTTGTCTTCGGAGAAGTGACACACATGCACTGTGCCAGCGGAGGCTGTGGCCCAGCAGAGGGCAAACTCTTGAAAATGGAGGCTTCAGTTGACTTTGCCTGTGCTCTCCTTTGGCTGAGTGCCATCGTGTGTTTCCTAGCAGGAGAAGGCATTCGTGGAGAGAGGCGGATTCCATGTGTGCAGGCAAAGTGTGTGCTGAGATGATGAGTGGCTGGAGACCAGGCTGGACTCTTCAGACCCGGGATAGACCTCTGGCAGGTATGTGTCAATGTTTTCTGCCCATGGCACTCAGCCGGGTATTTGCATAGAATGTTCTCCGCGGAATTAGTAGTCTCCGGAGAGGCTGCTGCATGTCAGCAAGCTTCACCTGGCCAGGTCCGCCCGTGATGTGGCTCCCCAATCAATGGCTACTCTCTAGACCTTCCAGATAGACTAGCAGATCTTCTTTGCCCATGGGCAACCAGTAGAGCCAGAGGCCTTCCCCCTTTGCTCTTTGGTCTCTAGGCCCTCTGTCAGGCACTCCAAGGTGTGAAGTGACAAGGGGGAGAAGGAAGAGATTTCAGAGAAGGAACACATCGAGAGAGAGACAGAGAGAGGCAAGAGATGCTGAGTGGGGATGCCTTGCGTAGTGATATCCTGAGGAAAGTGGGAAAGAGGTACCTGGCCTGCTGTGCCAATGCCCTGAAGCAGTCCGCACCAGGGGCTCCCTTGTGCCTGCGTAGCCTTTCCCAGGGTGTGCTCAAATCCTGTGGCCACTAGGTGTCATAGGTCACAATGGAGGGCCCTGTGTCATCTGCCTGGCGGGCCGGATCTCTGCCATTGGCTCAAGTCTTGTCAGCAGGCCCATGACAAGCTCCGCCCACTCTTGCGGTGGGGGGACTGTCTCTATGGTGATGGCAAAGGAGCCTCAGCCCCGCCCACCTGGCCTTGACTTCACCTACCTGGCCCGCTGACCCTCACTCAGACCTCTGTGTTGCTCCAAATGAATGTCCGCCAGTACCCGGGTGTCAGCATCTGGGATAAAGGATTGGGGACCTTGCCTGGGGCAGAAGGCAGCCTAGGTCAGCGGGTACCTGGAAGTCTACTGCCTTGTGACACTGCTGCCAGTGACAAATGGTGACTCCCACACTCACACATCCCCTGGTGGCAGAATGATAGTGATGGGTGGAGAAACATCACTCCGGAGCACACGTTCCGTGGGGCACCAGCCAAAGCAAAGGCCAGGGCCGGTAGTGGACGTCGTGGAGCTGAACGGCGAGGCAGTGAAGGGCCCAACGATCCCTCCTGTATGTGGCAAACAGGTCATCCGTGTCCCCCGTCCATAAACCATGGGACTGCTGGGGCCCAGGCTGCCAGGATTTCGGCCTTGCCTTCAGAGCCCGGCCACATACGCGGCCTTGCAGCGGAGGCGGGGACATGTAGACAGCCGAAATTTGGAAAATGGCAGTGTTTCCTCGATTTCCCTGGCATCGGCCTTTTTGAGCGGCTTGCTTTTTTTCCTGGTAGGATAGGGCCCTGACGGAGAAAGGCAGGATTACGTGTGCAGGAAAGGTGTGTGCTGAGAGGGTGACGACGTTGAGACCATGTTGGGATCTTTAGTCCCAGGAGAGGTCCCTGGCGGGTGTGGGTCAGTGTTCTCTACCCATCCCACTTGGCGGGGGGAGGTTTGCACCATACAAAGCAGCAGCGGAATTATTCGTCGCCGGAGGGGTTGCATCTGCCCACAAGCTCCACCTGGCCAGGGTCCGCCCCTACTGTATTGTCCATGTCAGTCAACAGAAGCTAAGACCTTCCAGAGAGACTACCTGCTCTTCTCTACCCACGGGGAAGCACTACAGCCGGAAGCCTCCCCCGTTTCATCTCTAGGCTCTCTCTCAGGCCCCTCATACTTGTGATGTGTCTCAGGGGTAGACGGAAGAGATTTCTCCGAATGAACACATACACAGAGGGGCCATAGATGCTGAGGAAGGGCGCCTTGCATACTGATATCCTAGCGTAAGTGGAAAAGTGGAACCTGCCTGCTGGCCCAGTGTGTCGAACGTGTCCACATCAGGGGCTGCCTACTGTGAGGTGATTCCCTGGGTGCCCTGGATTTTGTGGCCCAAAAGAGAAGGGGCTGTCGTGTGTCCACGGGTAAAATGGAGGGCACTGCGGAAGTGGCCGCTTAGGCTGGACCTCTCCTATTGGCTCGGTGTTTGTGACCCGTCCCCGTCAGAAGTTCCGGCCAGCCTTGCGGTGGCTGTCTCCATGGTGATTGGGAAAGAAGCCTTAGGCCCCGCACTCAGCCTTCACCTGGCCTACCTGGCCTCTTTAGCCTCATCTAGACCGCAGTGTGGATGAAAGAATGAATGTCGGCCAATGACCACATGTCCTCGTTGCCTTTGAAGGATTAGGCTCCTTGCCTGGGCAGAAGACAGCCAAGGCCAGCCTGAGCCTAGACACCTGGTGACCTGTGACACTGCAGGCAGTGACAGATGTTGATTTTCATGCTCATGTATCCGCAGGTGGCGGATTCAGAGTGGTCGGAGAAGAAGTGTAACTAGGGATGACACACACACGAGGGCACGGGCCAAAGGTCAGGGAAAATAGCTGAGGTCGTGGAGCTCTAGCGGAGCCAGTGTAGGGCCCAGGCCTCCCTCCTGTACGTGGCAAAGAGGTGATCCATATGCCGCCATGCGCAGACTCTGGACTGCTGAGGCCCTGGACGCTCGGATTGCGGCCTTGTCTTCGGAGAAGTGACACACATGCACTGTGCCAGCGGAGGCTGTGGCCCAGCAGAGGGCAAACTCTTGAAAATGGAGGCTTCAGTTGACTTTGCCTGTGCTCTCCTTTGGCTGAGTGCCATCGTGTGTTTCCTAGCAGGAGAAGGCATTCGTGGAGAGAGGCGGATTCCATGTGTGCAGGCAAAGTGTGTGCTGAGATGATGAGTGGCTGGAGACCAGGCTGGACTCTTCAGACCCGGGATAGACCTCTGGCAGGTATGTGTCAATGTTTTCTGCCCATGGCACTCAGCCGGGTATTTGCATAGAATGTTCTCCGCGGAATTAGTAGTCTCCGGAGAGGCTGCTGCATGTCAGCAAGCTTCACCTGGCCAGGTCCGCCCGTGATGTGGCTCCCCAATCAATGGCTACTCTCTAGACCTTCCAGATAGACTAGCAGATCTTCTCTGCCCATGGGCAACCAGTAGAGCCAGAGGCCTTCCCCCTTTGCTCTTTGGTCTCTAGGCCCTCTGTCAGGCACTCCAAGGTGTGAAGTGACAAGGGGGAGAAGGAAGAGATTTCAGAGAAGGAACACATCGAGAGAGAGACAGAGAGAGGCAAGAGATGCTGAGTGGGGATGCCTTGCGTAGTGATATCCTGAGGAAAGTGGGAAAGAGGTACCTGGCCTGCTGTGCCAATGCCCTGAAGCAGTCCGCACCAGGGGCTCCCTTGTGCCTGCGTAGCCTTTCCCAGGGTGTGCTCAAATCCTGTGGCCACTAGGTGTCATAGGTCACAATGGAGGGCCCTGTGTCATCTGCCTGGCGGGCCGGATCTCTGCCATTGGCTCAAGTCTTGTCAGCAGGCCCATGACAAGCTCCGCCCACTCTTGCGGTGGGGGGACTGTCTCTATGGTGATGGCAAAGGAGCCTCAGCCCCGCCCACCTGGCCTTGACTTCACCTACCTGGCCCGCTGACCCTCACTCAGACCTCTGTGTTGCTCCAAATGAATGTCCGCCAGTACCCGGGTGTCAGCATCTGGGATAAAGGATTGGGGACCTTGCCTGGGGCAGAAGGCAGCCTAGGTCAGCGGGTTCCTGGAAGTCTACTGCCTTGTGACACTGCTGCCAGTGACAAATGGTGACTCCCACACTCACACATCCCCTGGTGGCAGAATGATAGTGATGGGTGGAGAAACATCACTCCGGAGCACACGTTTCGTGGGGCACCAGCCAAAGCAAAGGCCAGGGCCGGTAGTGGACGTCGTGGAGCTGAACGGCGAGGCAGTGAAGGGCCCAAGGATCCCTCCTGTATGTGGCGAACAGGTCATCCGTGTCCCCCCGTCCATAAACCATGGGACTGCTCGGGCCCAGGCTGCCAGGATTTCGGCCTTGCCTTCAGAGCCCGGCCACATACGCGGCCTTGCAGCGGAGGCGGGGACATGTAGACAGCCAAAATTTGGAAAATGGCAGTGTTTCCTCGATTTCCCTGGCATCGGCCTTTTTGAGCGGCTTGCTTTTTTTCCTGGTAGGATAGGGCCCTGACGGAGAAAGGCAGGATTACGTGTGCAGGAAAGGTGTGTGCTGAGAGGGTGACGACGTTGAGACCATGTTGGGATCTTTAGTCCCAGGAGAGGCCCCTGGCGGGTGTGGGTCAGTGTTCTCTACCCATCCCACTTGACGGGGGGAGGTTTGCACCATACAAAGCAGCAGCGGAATTATTCGTCGCCGGAGGGGTTGCATCTGCCCACAAGCTCCACCTGGCCAGGGTCCGCCCCTACTGTATTGTCCATGTCAGTCAACAGAAGCTAAGACCTTCCAGAGAGACTACCTGCTCTTCTCTACCCACGGGGAAGCACTACAGCCGGAAGCCTCCCCAGTTTCATCTCTAGGCTCTCTCTCAGGCCCCTCATACTTGTGATGTGTCTCAGGGGTAGAAGGAAGAGATTTCTCCGAATGAACACATACACAGAGGGGCCATAGATGCTGAGGAAGGGCGCCTTGCCTACTGATATCCTAGCGTAAGTGGAAAAGTGGAACCTGCCTGCTGGCCCAGTGAGTCGAACGTGTCCACATCAGGGGCTGCCTACTGTGAGGTGATTCCCTGGGTGCCGTGGATTTTGTGGCCGAAAAGAGAAGGGGCCGTCGTGTGTCCATGGGTAAAATGGAGGGCACTGTGGAAGTGGCCGCTTAGGCTGGACCTCTCCTATTGGCTCGGTGTTTGTGACCCGTCCCCGTCAGAAGTTCCGGCCAGCCTTGCGGTGGCTGTCTCCATGGTGATTGGGAAAGAAGCCTTAGGCCCCGCACTCAGCCTTCACCTGGCGTACCTGGCCTCTTAGCCTCATCTAGACCTCCGTGTGGATGAAAGAATGAATGTCGGCCAATGACCACATGTCCTCGTTGCCTTTGAAGGATTAGGCTCCTTGCCTGGGCAGAAGACAGCCAAGGCCAGCCTGAGCCTAGACACCTGGTGACCTGTGACACTGCAGGCAGTGACAGATGTTGATTTTCATGCTCATGTATCCGCAGGTGGCGGATTCAGAGTGGTCGGAGAAGAAGTGTAACTAGGGATGACACACACACGAGGGCACGGGCCAAAGGTCAGGGAAAATAGCTGAGGTCGTGGAGCTCTAGCGGAGCCAGTGTAGGGCCCAGGCCTCCCTCCTGTACGTGGCAAAGAGGTGATCCATATGCCGCCATGCGCAGACTCTGGACTGCTGAGGCCCTGGACGCCCGGATTGCGGCCTTGTCTTCGGAGAAGTGACACACATGCACTGTGCCAGCGGAGGCTGTGGCCCAGCAGAGGGCAAACTCTTGAAAATGGAGGCTTCAGTTGACTTTGCCTGTGCTCTCCTTTGGCTGAGTGCCATCGTGTGTTTCCTAGCAGGAGAAGGCATTCGTGGAGAGAGGCGGATTCCATGTGTGCAGGCAAAGTGTGTGCTGAGATGATGAGTGGCTGGAGACCAGGCTGGACTCTTCAGACCCGGGATAGACCTCTGGCAGGTATGTGTCAATGTTTTCTGCCCATGGCACTCAGCCGGGTATTTGCATAGAATGTTCTCCGCGGAATTAGTAGTCTCCGGAGAGGCTGCTGCATGTCAGCAAGCTTCACCTGGCCAGGTCCGCCCGTGATGTGGCTCCCCAATCAATGGCTACTCTCTAGACCTTCCAGATAGACTAGCAGATCTTCTCTGCCCATGGGCAACCAGTAGAGCCAGAGGCCTTCCCCCTTTGCTCTTTGGTCTCTAGGCCCTCTGTCAGGCACTCCAAGGTGTGAAGTGACAAGGGGGAGAAGGAAGAGATTTCAGAGAAGGAACACATCGAGAGAGAGACAGAGAGAGGCAAGAGATGCTGAGTGGGGATGCCTTGCGTAGTGATATCCTGAGGAAAGTGGGAAAGAGGTACCTGGCCTGCTGTGCCAATGCCCTGAAGCAGTCCGCACCAGGGGCTCCCTTGTGCCTGCGTAGCCTTTCCCAGGGTGTGCTCAAATCCTGTGGCCACTAGGTGTCATAGGTCACAATGGAGGGCCCTGTGTCATCTGCCTGGCGGGCCGGATCTCTGCCATTGGCTCAAGTCTTGTCAGCAGGCCCATGACAAGCTCCGCCCACTCTTGCGGTGGGGGGACTGTCTCTATGGTGATGGCAAAGGAGCCTCAGCCCCGCCCACCTGGCCTTGACTTCACCTACCTGGCCCGCTGACCCTCACTCAGACCTCTGTGTTGCTCCAAATGAATGTCCGCCAGTGCCCGGGTGTCAGCATCTGGGATAAAGGATTGGGGACCTTGCCTGGGGCAGAAGGCAGCCTAGGTCAGCGGGTACCTGGAAGTCTACTGCCTTGTGACACTGCTGCCAGTGACAAATGGTGACTCCCACACTCACACATCCCCTGGTGGCAGAATGATAGTGATGGGTGGAGAAACATCACTCCGGAGCACACGTTCCGTGGGGCACCAGCCAAAGCAAAGGCCAGGGCCGGTAGTGGACGTCGTGGAGCTGAACGGCGAGGCAGTGAAGGGCCCAACGATCCCTCCTGTATGTGGCAAACAGGTCATCCGTGTCCCCCCGTCCATAAACCATGGGACTGCTGGGGCCCAGGCTGCCAGGATTTCGGCCTTGCCTTCAGAGCCCGGCCACATACGCGGCCTTGCAGCGGAGGCGGGGACATGTAGACAGCCGAAATTTGGAAAATGGCAGTGTTTCCTCGATTTCCCTGGCATCGGCCTTTTTGAGCGGCTTGCTTTTTTTCCTGGTAGGATAGGGCCCTGACGGAGAAAGGCAGGATTACGTGTGCAGGAAAGGTGTGTGCTGAGAGGGTGACGACGTTGAGACCATGTTGGGATCTTTAGTCCCAGGAGAGGTCCCTGGCGGGTGTGGGTCAGTGTTCTCTACCCATCCCACTTGGCGGGGGGAGGTTTGCACCATACAAAGCAGCAGCGGAATTATTCGTCGCCGGAGGGGTTGCATCTGCCCACAAGCTCCACCTGGCCAGGGTCCGCCCCTACTGTATTGTCCATGTCAGTCAACAGAAGCTAAGACCTTCCAGAGAGACTACCTGCTCTTCTCTACCCACGGGGAAGCACTACAGCCGGAAGCCTCCCCCGTTTCATCTCTAGGCTCTCTCTCAGGCCCCTCATACTTGTGATGTGTCTCAGGGGTAGACGGAAGAGATTTCTCCGAATGAACACATACACAGAGGGGCCATAGATGCTGAGGAAGGGCGCCTTGCCTACTGATATCCTAGCGTAAGTGGAAAAGTGGAACCTGCCTGCTGGCCCAGTGTGTCGAACGTGTCCACATCAGGGGCTGCCTACTGTGAGGTGATTCCCTGGGTGCCCTGGATTTTGTGGCCCAAAAGAGAAGGGGCTGTCGTGTGTCCACGGGTAAAATGGAGGGCACTGCGGAAGTGGCCGCTTAGGCTGGACCTCTCCTATTGGCTCGGTGTTTGTGACCCGTCCCCGTCAGAAGTTCCGGCCAGCCTTGCGGTGGCTGTCTCCATGGTGATTGGGAAAGAAGCCTTAGGCCCCGCACTCAGCCTTCACCTGGCCTACCTGGCCTCTTTAGCCTCATCTAGACCGCTGTGTGGATGAAAGAATGAATGTCGGCCAATGACCACATGTCCTCGTTGCCTTTGAAGGATTAGGCTCCTTGCCTGGGCAGAAGACAGCCAAGGCCAGCCTGAGCCTAGACACCTGGTGACCTGTGACACTGCAGGCAGTGACAGATGTTGATTTTCATGCTCATGTATCCGCAGGTGGCGGATTCAGAGTGGTCGGAGAAGAAGTGTAACTAGGGATGACACACACACGAGGGCAGGGGCCAAAGGTCAGGGAAAATAGCTGAGGTCGTGGAGCTCTAGCGGAGCCAGTGTAGGGCCCAGGCCTCCCTCCTGTACGTGGCAAAGAGGTGATCCATATGCCGCCATGCGCAGACTCTGGACTGCTGAGGCCCTGGACGCTCGGATTGCGGCCTTGTCTTCGGAGAAGTGACACACATGCACTGTGCCAGCGGAGGCTGTGGCCCAGCAGAGGGCAAACTCTTGAAAATGGAGGCTTCAGTTGACTTTGCCTGTGCTCTCCTTTGGCTGAGTGCCATCGTGTGTTTCCTAGCAGGAGAAGGCATTCGTGGAGAGAGGCGGATTCCATGTGTGCAGGCAAAGTGTGTGCTGAGATGATGAGTGGCTGGAGACCAGGCTGGACTCTTCAGACCCGGGATAGACCTCTGGCAGGTATGTGTCAATGTTTTCTGCCCATGGCACTCAGCCGGGTATTTGCATAGAATGTTCTCCGCGGAATTAGTAGTCTCCGGAGAGGCTGCTGCATGTCAGCAAGCTTCACCTGGCCAGGTCCGCCCGTGATGTGGCTCCCCAATCAATGGCTACTCTCTAGACCTTCCAGATAGACTAGCAGATCTTCTCTGCCCATGGGCAACCAGTAGAGCCAGAGGCCTTCCCCCTTTGCTCTTTGGTCTCTAGGCCCTCTGTCAGGCACTCCAAGGTGTGAAGTGACAAGGGGGAGAAGGAAGAGATTTCAGAGAAGGAACACAAGCAGAGAGAGACAGAGAGAGGCAAGAGATGCTGAGTGGGGATGCCTTGCGTAGTGATATCCTGAGGAAAGTGGGAAAGAGGTACCTGGCCTGCTGTGCCAATGCCCTGAAGCAGTCCGCACCAGGGGCTCCCTTGTGCCTGTGTAGCCTTTCCCAGGGTGTGCTCAAATCCTGTGACCACTAGGTGTCATAGGTCACAATGGAGGGCCCTGTGTCATCTGCCTGGTGGGCCGTATCTCTTCCATTGGCTCAAGTCTTGTCAGCAGGCCCATCACAAGCTCCGCCCACTCTTGCGGTGGGGGGACTGTCTCTATGGTGATGGCAAAGGAGCCTCAGCCCCGTCCACCTGGCCTTGACTTCACCTACCTGGCCCGCTGACCCTCACTCAGACCTGTGTGTTGCTCCAAATGAATGTCCGCCAGTGCCCGGGTGTCAGCATCTGGGATAAAGGATTGGGGACCTTGCCTGGGGCAGAAGGCAGCCTAGGTCAGCGGGTACCTGGAAGTCTACTGCCTTGTGACACTGCTGCCAGTGACAAATGGTGACTCCCACACTCACACATCCCCTGGTGGCAGAATGATAGTGATGGGTGGAGAAACATCACTCCGGAGCACACGTTCCGTGGGGCACCAGCCAAAGCAAAGGCCAGGGCCGGTAGTGGACGTCGTGGAGCTGAACGGCGAGGCAGTGAAGGGCCCAAGGATCCCTCCTGTATGTGGCGAACAGGTCATCCGTGTCCCCCCGTCCATAAACCATGGGACTGCTCGGGCCCAGGCTGCCAGGATTTCGGCCTTGCCTTCAGAGCCCGGCCACATACGCGGCCTTGCAGCGGAGGCGGGGACATGTAGACAGCCGAAATTTGGAAAATGGCAGTGTTTCCTCGATTTCCCTGGCATCGGCCTTTTTGAGCGGCTTGCTTTTTTTCCTGGTAGGATAGGGCCCTGACGGAGAAAGGCAGGATTACGTGTGCAGGAAAGGTGTGTGCTGAGAGGGTGACGACGTTGAGACCATGTTGGGATCTTTAGTCCCAGGAGAGGCCCCTGGCGGGTGTGGGTCAGTGTTCTCTACCCTTCCCACTTGACGGGGGGAGGTTTGCACCATAGAAAGCAGCAGCGGAATTATTCGTCGCCGGAGGGGTTGCATCTGCCCACAAGCTCCACCTGGCCAGGGTCCGCCCCTACTGTATTGTCCATGTCAGTCAACAGAAGCTAAGACCTTCCAGAGAGACTACCTGCTCTTCTCTACCCACGGGGAAGCACTACAGCCGGAAGCCTCCCCAGTTTCATCTCTAGGCTCTCTCTCAGGCCCCTCATACTTGTGATGTGTCTCAGGGGTAGAAGGAAGAGATTTCTCCGAATGAACACATACACAGAGGGGCCATAGATGCTGAGGAAGGGCGCCTTGCCTACTGATATCCTAGCGTAAGTGGAAAAGTGGAACCTGCCTGCTGGCCCAGTGAGTCGAACGTGTCCACATCAGGGGCTGCCTACTGTGAGGTGATTCCCTGGGTGCCGTGGATTTTGTGGCCCAAAAGAGAAGGGGCCGTCGTGTGTCCATGGGTAAAATGGAGGGCACTGTGGAAGTGGCCGCTTAGGCTGGACCTCTCCTATTGGCTCGGTGTTTGTGACCCGTCCCCGTCAGAAGTTCCGGCCAGCCTTGCGGTGGCTGTCTCCATGGTGATTGGGAAAGAAGCCTTAGGCCCCGCACTCAGCCTTCACCTGGCGTACCTGGCCTCTTAGCCTCATCTAGACCTCCGTGTGGATGAAAGAATGAATGTCGGCCAATGACCACATGTCCTCGTTGCCTTTGAAGGATTAGGCTCCTTGCCTGGGCAGAAGACAGCCAAGGCCAGCCTGAGCCTAGACATCTGGTGACCTGTGACACTGCAGGCAGTGACAGATGTTGATTTTCATGCTCATGTATCCGCAGGTGGCGGATTCAGAGTGGTCGGAGAAGAAGTGTAACTAGGGATGACACACACACGAGGGCACGGGCCAAAGGTCAGGGAAAATAGCTGAGGTCGTGGAGCTCTAGCGGAGCCAGTGTAGGGCCCAGGCCTCCCTCCTGTACGTGGCAAAGAGGTGATCCATATGCCGCCATGCGCAGACTCTGGACTGCTGAGGCCCTGGACGCCCGGATTGCGGCCTTGTCTTCGGAGAAGTGGCACACATGCACTGTGCCAGCGGAGGCTGTGGCCCAGCAGAGGGCAAACTCTTGAAAATGGGGGCTTCAGTTGACTTTGCCTGTGCTCTCCTTTGGCTGAGTGCCATCGTGTGTTTCCTAGCAGGAGAAGGCATTCGTGGAGAGAGGCGGATTCCATGTGTGCAGGCAAAGTGTGTGCTGAGATGATGAGTGGCTGGAGACCAGGCTGGACTCTTCAGACCCGGGATAGACCTCTGGCAGGTATGTGTCAATGTTTTCTGCCCATGGCACTCAGCCGGGTATTTGCATAGAATGTTCTCCGCGGAATTAGTAGTCTCCGGAGAGGCTGCTGCATGTCAGCAAGCTTCACCTGGCCAGGTCCGCCCGTGATGTGGCTCCCCAATCAATGGCTACTCTCTAGACCTTCCAGATAGACTAGCAGATCTTCTCTGCCCATGGGCAACCAGTAGAGCCAGAGGCCTTCCCCCTTTGCTCTTTGGTCTCTAGGCCCTCTGTCAGGCACTCCAAGGTGTGAAGTGACAAGGGGGAGAAGGAAGAGATTTCAGAGAAGGAACACATCGAGAGAGAGACAGAGAGAGGCAAGAGATGCTGAGTGGGGATGCCTTGCGTAGTGATATCCTGAGGAAAGTGGGAAAGAGGTACCTGGCCTGCTGTGCCAATGCCCTGAAGCAGTCCGCACCAGGGGCTCCCTTGTGCCTGCGTAGCCTTTCCCAGGGTGTGCTCAAATCCTGTGGCCACTAGGTGTCATAGGTCACAATGGAGGGCCCTGTGTCATCTGCCTGGCGGGCCGGATCTCTGCCATTGGCTCAAGTCTTGTCAGCAGGCCCATCACAAGCTCCGCCCACTCTTGCGGTGGGGGGACTGTCTCTATGGTGATGGCAAAGGAGCCTCAGCCCCGCCCACCTGACCTTGACTTCACCTACCTGGCCCGCTGACCCTCACTCAGACCTCTGTGTTGCTCCAAATGAATGTCCGCCAGTGCCCGGGTGTCAGCATCTGGGATAAAGGATTGGGGACCTTGCCTGGGGCAGAAGGCAGCCTAGGTCAGCGGGTACCTGGAAGTCTACTGCCTTGTGACACTGCTGCCAGTGACAAATGGTGACTCCCACACTCACACATCCCCTGGTGGCAGAATGATAGTGATGGGTGGAGAAACATCACTCCGGAGCACACGTTCCGTGGGGCACCAGCCAAAGCAAAGGCCAGGGCCGGTAGTGGACGTCGTGGAGCTGAACGGCGAGGCAGTGAAGGGCCCAACGATCCCTCCTGTATGTGGCAAACAGGTCATCCGTGTCCCCCGTCCATAAACCATGGGACTGCTGGGGCCCAGGCTGCCAGGATTTCGGCCTTGCCTTCAGAGCCCGGCCACATACGCGGCCTTGCAGCGGAGGCGGGGACATGTAGACAGCCGAAATTTGGAAAATGGCAGTGTTTCCTCGATTTCCCTGGCATCGGCCTTTTTGAGCGGCTTGCTTTTTTTCCTGGTAGGATAGGGCCCTGACGGAGAAAGGCAGGATTACGTGTGCAGGAAAGGTGTGTGCTGAGAGGGTGACGACGTTGAGACCATGTTGGGATCTTTAGTCCCAGGAGAGGTCCCTGGCGGGTGTGGGTCAGTGTTCTCTACCCATCCCACTTGGCGGGGGGAGGTTTGCACCATACAAAGCAGCAGCGGAATTATTCGTCGCCGGAGGGGTTGCATCTGCCCACAAGCTCCACCTGGCCAGGGTCCGCCCCTACTGTATTGTCCATGTCAGTCAACAGAAGCTAAGACCTTCCAGAGAGACTACCTGCTCTTCTCTACCCACGGGGAAGCACTACAGCCGGAAGCCTCCCCCGTTTCATCTCTAGGCTCTCTCTCAGGCCCCTCATACTTGTGATGTGTCTCAGGGGTAGACGGAAGAGATTTCTCCGAATGAACACATACACAGAGGGGCCATAGATGCTGAGGAAGGGCGCCTTGCCTACTGATATCCTAGCGTAAGTGGAAAAGTGGAACCTGCCTGCTGGCCCAGTGTGTCGAACGTGTCCACCTCAGGGGCTGCCTACTGTGAGGTGATTCCCTGGGTGCCCTGGATTTTGTGGCCCAAAAGAGAAGGGGCTGTCGTGTGTCCACGGGTAAAATGGAGGGCACTGCGGAAGTGGCCGCTTAGGCTGGACCTCTCCTATTGGCTCGGTGTTTGTGACCCGTCCCCGTCAGAAGTTCCGGCCAGCCTTGCGGTGGCTGTCTCCATGGTGATTGGGAAAGAAGCCTTAGGCCCCGCACTCAGCCTTCACCTGGCCTACCTGGCCTCTTTAGCCTCATCTAGACCGCTGTGTGGATGAAAGAATGAATGTCGGCCAATGACCACATGTCCTCGTTGCCTTTGAAGGATTAGGCTCCTTGCCTGGGCAGAAGACAGCCAAGGCCAGCCTGAGCCTAGACACCTGGTGACCTGTGACACTGCAGGCAGTGACAGATGTTGATTTTCATGCTCATGTATCCGCAGGTGGCGGATTCAGAGTGGTCGGAGAAGAAGTGTAACTAGGGATGACACACACACGAGGGCACGGGCCAAAGGTCAGGGAAAATAGCTGAGGTCGTGGAGCTCTAGCGGAGCCAGTGTAGGGCCCAGGCCTCCCTCCTGTACGTGGCAAAGAGGTGATCCATATGCCGCCATGCGCAGACTCTGGACTGCTGAGGCCCTGGACGCCCGGATTGCGGCCTTGTCTTCGGAGAAGTGACACACATGCACTGTGCCAGCGGAGGCTGTGGCCCAGCAGAGGGCAAACTCTTGAAAATGGAGGCTTCAGTTGACTTTGCCTGTGCTCTCCTTTGGCTGAGTGCCATCGTGTGTTTCCTAGCAGGAGAAGGCATTCGTGGAGAGAGGCGGATTCCATGTGTGCAGGCAAAGTGTGTGCTGAGATGATGAGTGGCTGGAGACCAGGCTGGACTCTTCAGACCCGGGATAGACCTCTGGCAGGTATGTGTCAATGTTTTCTGCCCATGGCACTCAGCCGGGTATTTGCATAGAATGTTCTCCGCGGAATTAGTAGTCTCCGGAGAGGCTGCTGCATGTCAGCAAGCTTCACCTGGCCAGTTCCGCCCGTGATGTGGCTCCCCAATCAATGGCTACTCTCTAGACCTTCCAGATAGACTAGCAGATCTTCTCTGCCCATGGGCAACCAGTAGAGCCAGAGGCCTTCCCCCTTTGCTCTTTGGTCTCTAGGCCCTCTGTCAGGCACTCCAAGGTGTGAAGTGACAAGGGGGAGAAGGAAGAGATTTCAGAGAAGGAACACATCGAGAGAGAGACAGAGAGAGGCAAGAGATGCTGAGTGGGGATGCCTTGCGTAGTGATATCCTGAGGAAAGTGGGAAAGAGGTACCTGGCCTGCTGTGCCAATGCCCTGAAGCAGTCCGCACCAGGGGCTCCCTTGTGCCTGCGTAGCCTTTCCCAGGGTGTGCTCAAATCCTGTGGCCACTAGGTGTCATAGGTCACAATGGAGGGCCCTGTGTCATCTGCCTGGCGGGCCGGATCTCTGCCATTGGCTCAAGTCTTGTCAGCAGGCCCATCACAAGCTCCGCCCACTCTTGCGGTGGGGGGACTGTCTCTATGGTGATGGCAAAGGAGCCTCAGCCCCGCCCACCTGGCCTTGACTTCACCTACCTGGCCCGCTGACCCTCACTCAGACCTCTGTGTTGCTCCAAATGAATGTCCGCCAGTACCCGGGTGTCAGCATCTGGGATAAAGGATTGGGGACCTTGCCTGGGGCAGAAGGCAGCCTAGGTCAGCGGGTACCTGGAAGTCTACTGCCTTGTGACACTGCTGCCAGTGACAAATGGTGACTCCCACACTCACACATCCCCTGGTGGCAGAATGATAGTGATGGGTGGAGAAACATCACTCCGGAGCACACGTTCCGTGGGGCACCAGCCAAAGCAAAGGCCAGGGCCGGTAGTGGACGTCGTGGAGCTGAACGGCGAGGCAGTGAAGGGCCCAACGATCCCTCCTGTATGTGGCAAACAGGTCATCCGTGTCCCCCCGTCCATAAACCATGGGACTGCTGGGGCCCAGGCTGCCAGGATTTCGGCCTTGCCTTCAGAGCCCGGCCACATACGCGGCCTTGCAGCGGAGGCGGGGACATGTAGACAGCCGAAATTTGGAAAATGGCAGTGTTTCCTCGATTTCCCTGGCATCGGCCTTTTTGAGCGGCTTGCTTTTTTTCCTGGTAGGATAGGGCCCTGACGGAGAAAGGCAGGATTACGTGTGCAGGAAAGGTGTGTGCTGAGAGGGTGACGACGTTGAGACCATGTTGGGATCTTTAGTCCCAGGAGAGGTCCCTGGCGGGTGTGGGTCAGTGTTCTCTACCCATCCCACTTGGCGGGGGGAGGTTTGCACCATACAAAGCAGCAGCGGAATTATTCGTCGCCGGAGGGGTTGCATCTGCCCACAAGCTCCACCTGGCCAGGGTCCGCCCCTACTGTATTGTCCATGTCAGTCAACAGAAGCTAAGACCTTCCAGAGAGACTACCTGCTCTTCTCTACCCACGGGGAAGCACTACAGCCGGAAGCCTCCCCCGTTTCATCTCTAGGCTCTCTCTCAGGCCCCTCATACTTGTGATGTGTCTCAGGGGTAGACGGAAGAGATTTCTCCGAATGAACACATACACAGAGGGGCCATAGATGCTGAGGAAGGGCGCCTTGCATACTGATATCCTAGCGTAAGTGGAAAAGTGGAACCTGCCTGCTGGCCCAGTGTGTCGAACGTGTCCACATCAGGGGCTGCCTACTGTGAGGTGATTCCCTGGGTGCCCTGGATTTTGTGGCCCAAAAGAGAAGGGGCTGTCGTGTGTCCACGGGTAAAATGGAGGGCACTGCGGAAGTGGCCGCTTAGGCTGGACCTCTCCTATTGGCTCGGTGTTTGTGACCCGTCCCCGTCAGAAGTTCCGGCCAGCCTTGCGGTGGCTGTCTCCATGGTGATTGGGAAAGAAGCCTTAGGCCCCGCACTCAGCCTTCACCTGGCCTACCTGGCCTCTTTAGCCTCATCTAGACCGCTGTGTGGATGAAAGAATGAATGTCGGCCAATGACCACATGTCCTCGTTGCCTTTGAAGGATTAGGCTCCTTGCCTGGGCAGAAGACAGCCAAGGCCAGCCTGAGCCTAGACACCTGGTGACCTGTGACACTGCAGGCAGTGACAGATGTTGATTTTCATGCTCATGTATCCGCAGGTGGCGGATTCAGAGTGGTCGGAGAAGAAGTGTAACTAGGGATGACACACACACGAGGGCACGGGCCAAAGGTCAGGGAAAATAGCTGAGGTCGTGGAGCTCTAGCGGAGCCAGTGTAGGGCCCAGGCCTCCCTCCTGTACGTGGCAAAGAGGTGATCCATATGCCGCCATGCGCAGACTCTGGACTGCTGAGGCCCTGGACGCTCGGATTGCGGCCTTGTCTTCGGAGAAGTGACACACATGCACTGTGCCAGCGGAGGCTGTGGCCCAGCAGAGGGCAAACTCTTGAAAATGGAGGCTTCAGTTGACTTTGCCTGTGCTCTCCTTTGGCTGAGTGCCATCGTGTGTTTCCTAGCAGGAGAAGGCATTCGTGGAGAGAGGCGGATTCCATGTGTGCAGGCAAAGTGTGTGCTGAGATGATGAGTGGCTGGAGACCAGGCTGGACTCTTCAGACCCGGGATAGACCTCTGGCAGGTATGTGTCAATGTTTTCTGCCCATGGCACTCAGCCGGGTATTTGCATAGAATGTTCTCCGCGGAATTAGTAGTCTCCGGAGAGGCTGCTGCATGTCAGCAAGCTTCACCTGGCCAGGTCCGCCCGTGATGTGGCTCCCCAATCAATGGCTACTCTCTAGACCTTCCAGATAGACTAGCAGATCTTCTCTGCCCATGGGCAACCAGTAGAGCCAGAGGCCTTCCCCCTTTGCTCTTTGGTCTCTAGGCCCTCTGTCAGGCACTCCAAGGTGTGAAGTGACAAGGGGGAGAAGGAAGAGATTTCAGAGAAGGAACACAAGCAGAGAGAGACAGAGAGAGGCAAGAGATGCTGAGTGGGGATGCCTTGCGTAGTGATATCCTGAGGAAAGTGGGAAAGAGGTACCTGGCCTGCTTTGCCAATGCCCTGAAGCAGTCCGCACCAGGGGCTCCCTTGTGCCTGCATAGCCTTTCCCAGGGTGTGCTCAAATCCTGTGGCCACTAGGTGTCATAGGTCACAATGGAGGGCCCTGTGTCATCTGCCTGGCGGGCCGGATCTCTGCCATTGGCTCAAGTCTTGTCAGCAGGCCCATCACAATCTCCGCCCACTCTTGCGGTGGGGGGACTGTCTCTATGGTGATGGCAAAGGAGCCTCAGCCCCGCCCACCTGGCCTTGACTTCACCTACCTGGCCCGCTGACCCTCACTCAGACCTCTGTGTTGCTCCAAATGAATGTCCGCCAGTACCCGGGTGTCAGCATCTGGGATAAAGGATTGGGGACCTTGCCTGGGGCAGAAGGCAGCCTAGGTCAGCGGGTTCCTGGAAGTCTACTGCCTTGTGACACTGCTGCCAGTGACAAATGGTGACTCCCACACTCACACATCCCCTGGTGGCAGAATGATAGTGATGGGTGGAGAAACATCACTCCGGAGCACACGTTCCGTGGGGCACCAGCCAAAGCAAAGGCCAGGGCCGGTAGTGGACGTCGTGGAGCTGAACGGCGAGGCAGTGAAGGGCCCAAGGATCCCTCCTGTATGTGGCGAACAGGTCATCCGTGTCCCCCCGTCCATAAACCATGGGACTGCTGGGGCCCAGGCTGCCAGGATTTCGGCCTTGCCTTCAGAGCCCGGCCACATACGCGGCCTTGCAGCGGAGGCGGGGACATGTAGACAGCCAAAATTTGGAAAATGGCAGTGTTTCCTCGATTTCCCTGGCATCGGCCTTTTTGAGCGGCTTGCTTTTTTTCCTGGTAGGATAGGGCCCTGACGGAGAAAGGCAGGATTACGTGTGCAGGAAAGGTGTGTGCTGAGAGGGTGACGACGTTGAGACCATGTTGGGATCTTTAGTCCCAGGAGAGGCCCCTGGCGGGTGTGGGTCAGTGTTCTCTACCCATCCCACTTGACGGGGGGAGGTTTGCACCATACAAAGCAGCAGCGGAATTATTCGTCGCCGGAGGGGTTGCATCTGCCCACAAGCTCCACCTGGCCAGGGTCCGCCCCTACTGTATTGTCCATGTCAGTCAACAGAAGCTAAGACCTTCCAGAGAGACTACCTGCTCTTCTCTACCCACGGGGAAGCACTACAGCCGGAAGCCTCCCCAGTTTCATCTCTAGGCTCTCTCTCAGGCCCCTCATACTTGTGATGTGTCTCAGGGGTAGAAGGAAGAGATTTCTCCGAATGAACACATACACAGAGGGGCCATAGATGCTGAGGAAGGGCGCCTTGCCTACTGATATCCTAGCGTAAGTGGAAAAGTGGAACCTGCCTGCTGGCCCAGTGAGTCGAACGTGTCCACATCAGGGGCTGCCTACTGTGAGGTGATTCCCTGGGTGCCGTGGATTTTGTGGCCCAAAAGAGAAGGGGCCGTCGTGTGTCCATGGGTAAAATGGAGGGCACTGTGGAAGTGGCCGCTTAGGCTGGACCTCTCCTATTGGCTCGGTGTTTGTGACCCGTCCCCGTCAGAAGTTCCGGCCAGCCTTGCGGTGGATGTCTCCATGGTGATTGGGAAAGAAGCCTTAGGCCCCGCACTCAGCCTTCACCTGGCGTACCTGGCCTCTTAGCCTCATCTAGACCTCCGTGTGGATGAAAGAATGAATGTCGGCCAATGACCACATGTCCTCGTTGCCTTTGAAGGATTAGGCTCCTTGCCTGGGCAGAAGACAGCCAAGGCCAGCCTGAGCCTAGACATCTGGTGACCTGTGACACTGCAGGCAGTGACAGATGTTGATTTTCATGCTCATGTATCCGCAGGTGGCGGATTCAGAGTGGTCGGAGAAGAAGTGTAACTAGGGATGACACACACACGAGGGCACGGGCCAAAGGTCAGGGAAAATAGCTGAGGTCGTGGAGCTCTAGCGGAGCCAGTGTAGGGCCCAGGCCTCCCTCCTGTACGTGGCAAAGAGGTGATCCATATGCCGCCATGCGCAGACTCTGGACTGCTGAGGCCCTGGACGCCCGGATTGCGGCCTTGTCTTCGGAGAAGTGGCACACATGCACTGTGCCAGCGGAGGCTGTGGCCCAGCAGAGGGCAAACTCTTGAAAATGGGGGCTTCAGTTGACTTTGCCTGTGCTCTCCTTTGGCTGAGTGCCATCGTGTGTTTCCTAGCAGGAGAAGGCATTCGTGGAGAGAGGCGGATTCCATGTGTGCAGGCAAAGTGTGTGCTGAGATGATGAGTGGCTGGAGACCAGGCTGGACTCTTCAGACCCGGGATAGACCTCTGGCAGGTATGTGTCAATGTTTTCTGCCCATGGCACTCAGCCGGGTATTTGCATAGAATGTTCTCCGCGGAATTAGTAGTCTCCGGAGAGGCTGCTGCATGTCAGCAAGCTTCACCTGGCCAGGTCCGCCCGTGATGTGGCTCCCCAATCAATGGCTACTCTCTAGACCTTCCAGATAGACTAGCAGATCTTCTCTGCCCATGGGCAACCAGTAGAGCCAGAGGCCTTCCCCCTTTGCTCTTTGGTCTCTAGGCCCTCTGTCAGGCACTCCAAGGTGTGAAGTGACAAGGGGGAGAAGGAAGAGATTTCAGAGAAGGAACACATCGAGAGAGAGACAGAGAGAGGCAAGAGATGCTGAGTGGGGATGCCTTGCGTAGTGATATCCTGAGGAAAGTGGGAAAGAGGTACCTGGCCTGCTTTGCCAATGCCCTGAAGCAGTCCGCACCAGGGGCTCCCTTGTGCCTGCGTAGCCTTTCCCAGGGTGTGCTCAAATCCTGTGGCCACTAGGTGTCATAGGTCACAATGGAGGGCCCTGTGTCATCTGCCTGGCGGGCCGGATCTCTGCCATTGGCTCAAGTCTTGTCAGCAGGCCCATCACAAGCTCCGCCCACTCTTGCGGTGGGGGGACTGTCTCTATGGTGATGGCAAAGGAGCCTCAGCCCCGCCCACCTGACCTTGACTTCACCTACCTGGCCCGCTGACCCTCACTCAGACCTCTGTGTTGCTCCAAATGAATGTCCGCCAGTGCCCGGGTGTCAGCATCTGGGATAAAGGATTGGGGACCTTGCCTGGGGCAGAAGGCAGCCTAGGTCAGCGGGTACCTGGAAGTCTACTGCCTTGTGACACTGCTGCCAGTGACAAATGGTGACTCCCACACTCACACATCCCCTGGTGGCAGAATGATAGTGATGGGTGGAGAAACATCACTCCGGAGCACACGTTCCGTGGGGCACCAGCCAAAGCAAAGGCCAGGGCCGGTAGTGGACGTCGTGGAGCTGAACGGCGAGGCAGTGAAGGGCCCAACGATCCCTCCTGTATGTGGCAAACAGGTCATCCGTGTCCCCCGTCCATAAACCATGGGACTGCTGGGGCCCAGGCTGCCAGGATTTCGGCCTTGCCTTCAGAGCCCGGCCACATACGCGGCCTTGCAGCGGAGGCGGGGACATGTAGACAGCCGAAATTTGGAAAATGGCAGTGTTTCCTCGATTTCCCTGGCATCGGCCTTTTTGAGCGGCTTGCTTTTTTTCCTGGTAGGATAGGGCCCTGACGGAGAAAGGCAGGATTACGTGTGCAGGAAAGGTGTGTGCTGAGAGGGTGACGACGTTGAGACCATGTTGGGATCTTTAGTCCCAGGAGAGGTCCCTGGCGGGTGTGGGTCAGTGTTCTCTACCCATCCCACTTGGCGGGGGGAGGTTTGCACCATACAAAGCAGCAGCGGAATTATTCGTCGCCGGAGGGGTTGCATCTGCCCACAAGCTCCACCTGGCCAGGGTCCGCCCCTACTGTATTGTCCATGTCAGTCAACAGAAGCTAAGACCTTCCAGAGAGACTACCTGCTCTTCTCTACCCACGGGGAAGCACTACAGCCGGAAGCCTCCCCCGTTTCATCTCTAGGCTCTCTCTCAGGCCCCTCATACTTGTGATGTGTCTCAGGGGTAGACGGAAGAGATTTCTCCGAATGAACACATACACAGAGGGGCCATAGATGCTGAGGAAGGGCGCCTTGCCTACTGATATCCTAGCGTAAGTGGAAAAGTGGAACCTGCCTGCTGGCCCAGTGTGTCGAACGTGTCCACATCAGGGGCTGCCTACTGTGAGGTGATTCCCTGGGTGCCCTGGATTTTGTGGCCCAAAAGAGAAGGGGCCGTCGTGTGTCCATGGGTAAAATGGAGGGCACTGCGGAAGTGGCCGCTTAGGCTGGACCTCTCCTATTGGCTCGGTGTTTGTGACCCGTCCCCGTCAGAAGTTCCGGCCAGCCTTGCGGTGGCTGTCTCCATGGTGATTGGGAAAGAAGCCTTAGGCCCCGCACTCAGCCTTCACCTGGCCTACCTGGCCTCTTTAGCCTCATCTAGACCGCTGTGTGGATGAAAGAATGAATGTCGGCCAATGACCACATGTCCTCGTTGCCTTTGAAGGATTAGGCTCCTTGCCTGGGCAGAAGACAGCCAAGGCCAGCCTGAGCCTAGACACCTGGTGACCTGTGACACTGCAGGCAGTGACAGATGTTGATTTTCATGCTCATGTATCCGCAGGTGGCGGATTCAGAGTGGTCGGAGAAGAAGTGTAACTAGGGATGACACACACACGAGGGCACGGGCCAAAGGTCAGGGAAAATAGCTGAGGTCGTGGAGCTCTAGCGGAGCCAGTGTAGGGCCCAGGCCTCCCTCCTGTACGTGGCAAAGAGGTGATCCATATGCCGCCATGCGCAGACTCTGGACTGCTGAGGCCCTGGACGCCCGGATTGCGGCCTTGTCTTCGGAGAAGTGACACACATGCACTGTGCCAGCGGAGGCTGTGGCCCAGCAGAGGGCAAACTCTTGAAAATGGAGGCTTCAGTTGACTTTGCCTGTGCTCTCCTTTGGCTGAGTGCCATCGTGTGTTTCCTAGCAGGAGAAGGCATTCGTGGAGAGAGGCGGATTCCATGTGTGCAGGCAAAGTGTGTGCTGAGATGATGAGTGGCTGGAGACCAGGCTGGACTCTTCAGACCCGGGATAGACCTCTGGCAGGTATGTGTCAATGTTTTCTGCCCATGGCACTCAGCCGGGTATTTGCATAGAATGTTCTCCGCGGAATTAGTAGTCTCCGGAGAGGCTGCTGCATGTCAGCAAGCTTCACCTGGCCAGGTCCGCCCGTGATGTGGCTCCCCAATCAATGGCTACTCTCTAGACCTTCCAGATAGACTAGCAGATCTTCTCTGCCCATGGGCAACCAGTAGAGCCAGAGGCCTTCCCCCTTTGCTCTTTGGTCTCTAGGCCCTCTGTCAGGCACTCCAAGGTGTGAAGTGACAAGGGGGAGAAGGAAGAGATTTCAGAGAAGGAACACATCCAGAGAGAGACAGAGAGAGGCAAGAGATGCTGAGTGGGGATGCCTTGCGTAGTGATATCCTGAGGAAAGTGGGAAAGAGGTACCTGGCCTGCTGTGCCAATGCCCTGAAGCAGTCCGCACCAGGGGCTCCCTTGTGCCTGCATAGCCTTTCCCAGGGTGTGCTCAAATCCTGTGGCCACTAGGTGTCATAGGTCACAATGGAGGGCCCTGTGTCATCTGCCTGGCGGGCCGGATCTCTGCCATTGGCTCAAGTCTTGTCAGCAGGCCCATCACAAGCTCCGCCCACTCTTGCGGTGGGGGGACTGTCTCTATGGTGATGGCAAAGGAGCCTCAGCCCCGCCCACCTGACCTTGACTTCACCTACCTGGCCCGCTGACCCTCACTCAGACCTCTGTGTTGCTCCAAATGAATGTCCGCCAGTACCCGGGTGTCAGCATCTGGGATAAAGGATTGGGGACCTTGCCTGGGGCAGAAGGCAGCCTAGGTCAGCGGGTACCTGGAAGTCTACTGCCTTGTGACACTGCTGCCAGTGACAAATGGTGACTCCCACACTCACACATCCCCTGGTGGCAGAATGATAGTGATGGGTGGAGAAACATCACTCCGGAGCACACGTTCCGTGGGGCACCAGCCAAAGCAAAGGCCAGGGCCGGTAGTGGACGTCGTGGAGCTGAACGGCGAGGCAGTGAAGGGCCCAACGATCCCTCCTGTATGTGGCAAACAGGTCATCCGTGTCCCCCCGTCCATAAACCATGGGACTGCTGGGGCCCAGGCTGCCAGGATTTCGGCCTTGCCTTCAGAGCCCGGCCACATACGCGGCCTTGCAGCGGAGGCGGGGACATGTAGACAGCCGAAATTTGGAAAATGGCAGTGTTTCCTCGATTTCCCTGGCATCGGCCTTTTTGAGCGGCTTGCTTTTTTTCCTGGTAGGATAGGGCCCTGACGGAGAAAGGCAGGATTACGTGTGCAGGAAAGGTGTGTGCTGAGAGGGTGACGACGTTGAGACCATGTTGGGATCTTTAGTCCCAGGAGAGGTCCCTGGCGGGTGTGGGTCAGTGTTCTCTACCCATCCCACTTGGCGGGGGGAGGTTTGCACCATACAAAGCAGCAGCGGAATTATTCGTCGCCGGAGGGGTTGCATCTGCCCACAAGCTCCACCTGGCCAGGGTCCGCCCCTACTGTATTGTCCATGTCAGTCAACAGAAGCTAAGACCTTCCAGAGAGACTACCTGCTCTTCTCTACCCACGGGGAAGCACTACAGCCGGAAGCCTCCCCCGTTTCATCTCTAGGCTCTCTCTCAGGCCCCTCATACTTGTGATGTGTCTCAGGGGTAGACGGAAGAGATTTCTCCGAATGAACACATACACAGAGGGGCCATAGATGCTGAGGAAGGGCGCCTTGCCTACTGATATCCTAGCGTAAGTGGAAAAGTGGAACCTGCCTGCTGGCCCAGTGTGTCGAACGTGTCCACATCAGGGGCTGCCTACTGTGAGGTGATTCCCTGGGTGCCCTGGATTTTGTGGCCCAAAAGAGAAGGGGCTGTCGTGTGTCCACGGGTAAAATGGAGGGCACTGCGGAAGTGGCCGCTTAGGCTGGACCTCTCCTATTGGCTCGGTGTTTGTGACCCGTCCCCGTCAGAAGTTCCGGCCAGCCGCGCGGTGGTTGTCTCCATGCTGATTGGGAAAGAAGCCTTAGGCCCCGCACTCAGCCTTCACCTGGCCTACCTGGCCTCTTTAGCCTCATCTAGACCGCTGTGTGGATGAAAGAATGAATGTCAGCCAATGACCACATGTCCTCGTTGCCTTTGAAGGATTAGGCTCCTTGCCTGGGCAGAAGACAGCCAAGGCCAGCCTGAGCCTAGACACCTGGTGACCTGTGACACTGCAGGCAGTGACAGATGTTGATTTTCATGCTCATGTATCCGCAGGTGGCGGATTCAGAGTGGTCGGAGAAGAAGTGTAACTAGGGATGACACACACACGAGGGCACGGGCCAAAGGTCAGGGAAAATAGCTGAGGTCGTGGAGCTCTAGCGGAGCCAGTGTAGGGCCCAGGCCTCCCTCCTGTACGTGGCAAAGAGGTGATCCATATGCCGCCATGCGCAGACTCTGGACTGCTGAGGCCCTGGACGCTCGGATTGCGGCCTTGTCTTCGGAGAAGTGACACACATGCACTGTGCCAGCGGAGGCTGTGGCCCAGCAGAGGGCAAACTCTTGAAAATGGGGGCTTCAGTTGACTTTGCCTGTGCTCTCCTTTGGCTGAGTGCCATCGTGTGTTTCCTAGCAGGAGAAGGCATTCGTGGAGAGAGGCGGATTCCATGTGTGCAGGCAAAGTGTGTGCTGAGATGATGAGTGGCTGGAGACCAGGCTGGACTCTTCAGACCCGGGATAGACCTCTGAAGGTATGTGTCAATGTTTTCTGCCCATGGCTCTCAGCCAGGTATTTGCATAGAATGTTCTCTGCGGAATTAGTAGTCTCCAGAGAGGCTGCTGCATGTCAGCAAGCTTCACCTGGCCAGGTCCGCCCGTGATGTAGCTCCCCAATCAATGGCTACTCTCTAGACCTTCCAGATAGACTAGCAGATCTTCTCTGCCCATGGGCAACCAGTAGAGCCAGAGGCCTTCCCCCTTTGCTCTTTGGTCTCTAGGCCCTCTGTCAGGCACTCCAAGGTGTGAAGTGACAGGGGGAGAAGGAAGAGATTTCAGAGAAGGAACACATCCAGAGAGAGACAGAGAGAGGCAAGAGATGCTGAGTGGGGATGCCTTGCGTAGTGATATCCTGAGGAAAGTGGGAAAGAGGTACCTGGCCTGCTGTGCCAATGCCCTGAAGCAGTCCGCACCGGGGGTCCCTTGTGCCTTCGTAACCTTTCCCAGGGTGTGCTCAAATCCTGTGGCCACTAGGTGTCATAGGTCACAATGGAGGGCCCTGTGTCATCTGCCTGGCGGGCCGGATCTCTGCCATTGGCTCAAGTCTTGTCAGCAGGCCCATCACAAGCTCCGCCCACTCTTGCGGTGGGGGGACTGTCTCTATGGTGATGGCAAAGGAGCCTCAGCCCCGCCCACCTGACCTTGACTTCACCTACCTGGCCCGCTGACCCTCACTCAGACCTCTGTGTTGCTCCAAATGAATGTCCGCCAGTGCCCGGGTGTCAGCATCTGGGATAAAGGATTGGGGACCTTGCCTGGGGTAGAAGGCAGCCTAGGTCAGCGGGTACCTGGAAGTCTACTGCCTTGTGACACTGCTGCCAGTGACAAATGGTGACTCCCACACTCACATATCCCCTGGTGGCAGAATGATAGTGATTGGTGGGGAAACATCGCTCCGGAGGACACGTTCCGTGGGGCACCAGCCAAAGCAAAGGCCAGGGCCGGTAGTGGACGTCGTGGAGCTGAATGGCGAGCCAGTGAGGGGCCCAAGGATCCCTCGTGTATGTGGCGAACAGGTCATCCGTGTCCACCCGTCCATAAGCCATTGGACTGCTGGGGCCCAGGCTGCCAGGATTTCGGCCTTGCCTTCGGAGCCCGGCCACATATGCGGCCTTGCAGCGGAGGCGGGGACATGTAGACAGCCAAAATTTGGTAAATGGCAGTGTTTCCTCGATTTCCCTGGCATCGGCCTTTTTGAGCGGCTTGCTTTTTTTCCTGGTAGGATAGGGCCCTGACGGAGAAAGGCAGGATGACGTGTGCAGGAAAGGTGTGTGCTGAGAGGGTGACTTCGTTGAGACCATGTTGGGATCTTTAGTCCCAGGAGAGGCCCCTGGAGGGTGTGGGTCAGTGTTCTCTACCCATCCCACTTGGCGGGGGGAGGTTTGCACCATACAAAGCAGCAGCGGAATTATTCGTCGCCGGAGGGGTTGCATCTGCCCACAAGCTCCACCTGGCCAGGGTCCGCCCCTACTGTATTGTCCATGTCAGTCAACAGAAGCTAAGACCTTCCAGAGAGACTACCTGCTCTTCTCTACCCACGGGGAAGCACTACAGCCGGAAGCCTCCCCCGTTTCATCTCTAGGCTCTCTCTCAGGCCCCTCATACTTGTGATGTGTCTCAGGGGTAGACGGAAGAGATTTCTCCGAATGAACACATACACAGAGGGGCCATAGATGCTGAGGAAGGGCGCCTTGCCTACTGATATCCTAGCGTAAGTGGAAAAGTGGAACCTGCCTGCTGGCCCAGTGTGTCGAACGTGTCCACATCAGGGGCTGCCTACTGTGAGGTGATTCCCTGGGTGCCCTGGATTTTGTGGCCCAAAAGAGAAGGGGCTGTCGTGTGTCCACGGGTAAAATGGAGGGCACTGCGGAAGTGGCCGCTTAGGCTGGACCTCTCCTATTGGCTCGGTGTTTGTGACCCGTCCCCGTCAGAAGTTCCGGCCAGCCTTGCGGTGGCTGTCTCCATGGTGATTGGGAAAGAAGCCTTAGGCCCCGCACTCAGCCTTCACCTGGCCTACCTGGCCTCTTTAGCCTCATCTAGACCGCTGTGTGGATGAAAGAATGAATGTCGGCCAATGACCACATGTCCTCGTTGCCTTTGAAGGATTAGGCTCCTTGCCTGGGCAGAAGACAGCCAAGGCCAGCCTGAGCCTAGACACCTGGTGACCTGTGACACTGCAGGCAGTGACAGATGTTGATTTTCATGCTCATGTATCCGCAGGTGGCGGATTCAGAGTGGTCGGAGAAGAAGTGTAACTAGGGATGACACACACACGAGGGCACGGGCCAAAGGTCAGGGAAAATAGCTGAGGTCGTGGAGCTCTAGCGGAGCCAGTGTAGGGCCCAGGCCTCCCTCCTGTACGTGGCAAAGAGGTGATCCATATGCCGCCATGCGCAGACTCTGGACTGCTGAGGCCCTGGACGCTCGGATTGCGGCCTTGTCTTCGGAGAAGTGACACACATGCACTGTGCCAGCGGAGGCTGTGGCCCAGCAGAGGGCAAACTCTTGAAAATGGAGGCTTCAGTTGACTTTGCCTGTGCTCTCCTTTGGCTGAGTGCCATCGTGTGTTTCCTAGCAGGAGAAGGCATTCGTGGAGAGAGGCGGATTCCATGTGTGCAGGCAAAGTGTGTGCTGAGATGATGAGTGGCTGGAGACCAGGCTGGACTCTTCAGACCCGGGATAGACCTCTGGCAGGTATGTGTCAATGTTTTCTGCCCATGGCACTCAGCCGGGTATTTGCATAGAATGTTCTCCGCGGAATTAGTAGTCTCCGGAGAGGCTGCTGCATGTCAGCAAGCTTCACCTGGCCAGGTCCGCCCGTGATGTGGCTCCCCAATCAATGGCTACTCTCTAGACCTTCCAGATAGACTAGCAGATCTTCTCTGCCCATGGGCAACCAGTAGAGCCAGAGGCCTTCCCCCTTTGCTCTTTGGTCTCTAGGCCCTCTGTCAGGCACTCCAAGGTGTGAAGTGACAAGGGGGAGAAGGAAGAGATTTCAGAGAAGGAACACAAGCAGAGAGAGACAGAGAGAGGCAAGAGATGCTGAGTGGGGATGCCTTGCGTAGTGATATCCTGAGGAAAGTGGGAAAGAGGTACCTGGCCTGCTGTGCCAATGCCCTGAAGCAGTCCGCACCAGGGGCTCCCTTGTGCCTGTGTAGCCTTTCCCAGGGTGTGCTCAAATCCTGTGACCACTAGGTGTCATAGGTCACAATGGAGGGCCCTGTGTCATCTGCCTGGTGGGCCGGATCTCTTCCATTGGCTCAAGTCTTGTCAGCAGGCCCATCACAAGCTCCGCCCACTCTTGCGGTGGGGGGACTGTCTCTATGGTGATGGCAAAGGAGCCTCAGCCCCGCCCACCTGGCCTTGACTTCACCTACCTGGCCCGCTGACCCTCACTCAGACCTGTGTGTTGCTCCAAATGAATGTCCGCCAGTGCCCGGGTGTCAGCATCTGGGATAAAGGATTGGGGACCTTGCCTGGGGCACAAGGCAGCCTAGGTCAGCGGGTACCTGGAAGTCTACTGCCTTGTGACACTGCTGCCAGTGACAAATGGTGACTCCCACACTCACACATCCCCTGGTGGCAGAATGATAGTGATGGGTGGAGAAACATCACTCCGGAGCACACGTTCCGTGGGGCACCAGCCAAAGCAAAGGCCAGGGCCGGTAGTGGACGTCGTGGAGCTGAACGGCGAGGCAGTGAAGGGCCCAACGATCCCTCCTGTATGTGGCAAACAGGTCATCCGTGTCCCCCCGTCCATAAACCATGGGACTGCTCGGGCCCAGGCTGCCAGGATTTCGGCCTTGCCTTCAGAGCCCGGCCACATACGCGGCCTTGCAGCGGAGGCGGGGACATGTAGACAGCCGAAATTTGGAAAATGGCAGTGTTTCCTCGATTTCCCTGGCATCGGCCTTTTTGAGCGGCTTGCTTTTTTTCCTGGTAGGATAGGGCCCTGACGGAGAAAGGCAGGATTACGTGTGCAGGAAAGGTGTGTGCTGAGAGGGTGACGACGTTGAGACCATGTTGGGATCTTTAGTCCCAGGAGAGGCCCCTGGCGGGTGTGGGTCAGTGTTCTCTACCCATCCCACTTGACGAGGTTTGCACCATACAAAGCAGCAGCGGAATTATTCGTCGCCGGAGGGGTTGCATCTGCCCACAAGCTCCACCTGGCCAGGGTCCGCCCCTACTGTATTGTCCATGTCAGTCAACAGAAGCTAAGACCTTCCAGAGAGACTACCTGCTCTTCTCTACCCACGGGGAAGCACTACAGCCGGAAGCCTCCCCAGTTTCATCTCTAGGCTCTCTCTCAGGCCCCTCATACTTGTGATGTGTCTCAGGGGTAGAAGGAAGAGATTTCTCCGAATGAACACATACACAGAGGGGCCATAGATGCTGAGGAAGGGCGCCTTGCCTACTGATATCCTAGCGTAAGTGGAAAAGTGGAACCTGCCTGCTGGCCCAGTGAGTCGAACGTGTCCACATCAGGGGCTGCCTACTGTGAGGTGATTCCCTGGGTGCCGTGGATTTTGTGGCCCAAAAGAGAAGGGGCCGTCGTGTGTCCATGGGTAAAATGGAGGGCACTGTGGAAGTGGCCGCTTAGGCTGGACCTCTCCTATTGGCTCGGTGTTTGTGACCCGTCCCCGTCAGAAGTTCCGGCCAGCCTTGCGGTGGCTGTCTCCATGGTGATTGGGAAAGAAGCCTTAGGCCCCGCACTCAGCCTTCACCTGGCGTACCTGGCCTCTTAGCCTCATCTAGACCTCCGTGTGGATGAAAGAATGAATGTCGGCCAATGACCACATGTCCTCGTTGCCTTTGAAGGATTAGGCTCCTTGCCTGGGCAGAAGACAGCCAAGGCCAGCCTGAGCCTAGACATCTGGTGACCTGTGAAACTGCAGGCAGTGACAGATGTTGATTTTCATGCTCATGTATCCGCAGGTGGCGGATTCAGAGTGGTCGGAGAAGAAGTGTAACTAGGGATGACACACACACGAGGGCACGGGCCAAAGGTCAGGGAAAATAGCTGAGGTCGTGGAGCTCTAGCGGAGCCAGTGTAGGGCCCAGGCCTCCCTCCTGTACGTGGCAAAGAGGTGATCCATATGCCGCCATGCGCAGACTCTGGACTGCTGAGGCCCTGGACGCCCGGATTGTGGCCTTGTCTTCGGAGAAGTGGCACACATGCACTGTGCCAGCGGAGGCTGTGGCCCAGCAGAGGGCAAACTCTTGAAAATGGGGGCTTCAGTTGACTTTGCCTGTGCTCTCCTTTGGCTGAGTGCCATCGTGTGTTTCCTAGCAGGAGAAGGCATTCGTGGAGAGAGGCGGATTCCATGTGTGCAGGCAAAGTGTGTGCTGAGATGATGAGTGGCTGGAGACCAGGCTGGACTCTTCAGACCCGGGATAGACCTCTGGCAGGTATGTGTCAATGTTTTCTGCCCATGGCACTCAGCCGGGTATTTGCATAGAATGTTCTCCGCGGAATTAGTAGTCTCCGGAGAGGCTGCTGCATGTCAGCAAGCTTCACCTGGCCAGGTCCGCCCGTGATGTGGCTCCCCAATCAATGGCTACTCTCTAGACCTTCCAGATAGACTAGCAGATCTTCTCTGCCCATGGGCAACCAGTAGAGCCAGAGGCCTTCCCCCTTTGCTCTTTGGTCTCTAGGCCCTCTGTCAGGCACTCCAAGGTGTGAAGTGACAAGAGGGAGAAGGAAGAGATTTCAGAGAAGGAACACATCGAGAGAGAGACAGAGAGAGGCAAGAGATGCTGAGTGGGGATGCCTTGCGTAGTGATATCCTGAGGAAAGTGGGAAAGAGGTACCTGGCCTGCTGTGCCAATGCCCTGAAGCAGTCCGCACCAGGGGCTCCCTTGTGCCTGCGTAGCCTTTCCCAGGGTGTGCTCAAATCCTGTGGCCACTAGGTGTCATAGGTCACAATGGAGGGCCCTGTGTCATCTGCCTGGCGGGCCGGATCTCTGCCATTGGCTCAAGTCTTGTCAGCAGGCCCATCACAAGCTCCGCCCACTCTTGCGGTGGGGGGACTGTCTCTATGGTGATGGCAAAGGAGCCTCAGCCCCGCCCACCTGACCTTGACTTCACCTACCTGGCCCGCTGACCCTCACTCAGACCTCTGTGTTGCTCCAAATGAATGTCCGCCAGTGCCCGGGTGTCAGCATCTGGGATAAAGGATTGGGGACCTTGCCTGGGGCAGAAGGCAGCCTAGGTCAGCGGGTACCTGGAAGTCTACTGCCTTGTGACACTGCTGCCAGTGACAAATGGTGACTCCCACACTCACACATCCCCTGGTGGCAGAATGATAGTGATGGGTGGAGAAACATCACTCCGGAGCACACGTTCCGTGGGGCACCAGCCAAAGCAAAGGCCAGGGCCGGTAGTGGACGTCGTGGAGCTGAACGGCGAGGCAGTGAAGGGCCCAACGATCCCTCCTGTATGTGGCAAACAGGTCATCCGTGTCCCCCGTCCATAAACCATGGGACTGCTGGGGCCCAGGCTGCCAGGATTTCGGCCTTGCCTTCAGAGCCCGGCCACATACGCGGCCTTGCAGCGGAGGCGGGGACATGTAGACAGCCGAAATTTGGAAAATGGCAGTGTTTCCTCGATTTCCCTGGCATCGGCCTTTTTGAGCGGCTTGCTTTTTTTCCTGGTAGGATAGGGCCCTGACGGAGAAAGGCAGGATTACGTGTGCAGGAAAGGTGTGTGCTGAGAGGGTGACGACGTTGAGACCATGTTGGGATCTTTAGTCCCAGGAGAGGTCCCTGGCGGGTGTAGGTCAGTGTTCTCTACCCATCCCACTTGGCGGGGGGAGGTTTGCACCATACAAAGCAGCAGCGGAATTATTCGTCGCCGGAGGGGTTGCATCTGCCCACAAGCTCCACCTGGCCAGGGTCCGCCCCTACTGTATTGTCCATGTCAGTCAACAGAAGCTAAGACCTTCCAGAGAGACTACCTGCTCTTCTCTACCCACGGGGAAGCACTACAGCCGGAAGCCTCCCCCGTTTCATCTCTAGGCTCTCTCTCAGGCCCCTCATACTTGTGATGTGTCTCAGGGGTAGACGGAAGAGATTTCTCCGAATGAACACATACACAGAGGGGCCATAGATGCTGAGGAAGGGCGCCTTGCCTACTGATATCCTAGCGTAAGTGGAAAAGTGGAACCTGCCTGCTGGCCCAGTGTGTCGAACGTGTCCACATCAGGGGCTGCCTACTGTGAGGTGATTCCCTGGGTGCCCTGGATTTTGTGGCCCAAAAGAGAAGGGGCTGTCGTGTGTCCACGGGTAAAATGGAGGGCACTGCGGAAGTGGCCGCTTAGGCTGGACCTCTCCTATTGGCTCGGTGTTTGTGACCCGTCCCCGTCAGAAGTTCCGGCCAGCCTTGCGGTGGCTGTCTCCATGGTGATTGGGAAAGAAGCCTTAGGCCCCGCACTCAGCCTTCACCTGGCCTACCTGGCCTCTTTAGCCTCATCTAGACCGCTGTGTGGATGAAAGAATGAATGTCGGCCAATGACCACATGTCCTCGTTGCCTTTGAAGGATTAGGCTCCTTGCCTGGGCAGAAGACAGCCAAGGCCAGCCTGAGCCTAGACACCTGGTGACCTGTGACACTGCAGGCAGTGACAGATGTTGATTTTCATGCTCATGTATCCGCAGGTGGCGGATTCAGAGTGGTCGGAGAAGAAGTGTAACTAGGGATGACACACACACGAGGGCACGGGCCAAAGGTCAGGGAAAATAGCTGAGGTCGTGGAGCTCTAGCGGAGCCAGTGTAGGGCCCAGGCCTCCCTCCTGTACGTGGCAAAGAGGTGATCCATATGCCGCCATGCGCAGACTCTGGACTGCTGAGGCCCTGGACGCCCGGATTGCGGCCTTGTCTTCGGAGAAGTGACACACATGCACTGTGCCAGCGGAGGCTGTGGCCCAGCAGAGGGCAAACTCTTGAAAATGGAGGCTTCAGTTGACTTTGCCTGTGCTCTCCTTTGGCTGAGTGCCATCGTGTGTTTCCTAGCAGGAGAAGGCATTCGTGGAGAGAGGCGGATTCCATGTGTGCAGGCAAAGTGTGTGCTGAGATGATGAGTGGCTGGAGACCAGGCTGGACTCTTCAGACCCGGGATAGACCTCTGGCAGGTATGTGTCAATGTTTTCTGCCCATGGCACTCAGCCGGGTATTTGCATAGAATGTTCTCCGCGGAATTAGTAGTCTCCGGAGAGGCTGCTGCATGTCAGCAAGCTTCACCTGGCCAGGTCCGCCCGTGATGTGGCTCCCCAATCAATGGCTACTCTCTAGACCTTCCAGATAGACTAGCAGATCTTCTCTGCCCATGGGCAACCAGTAGAGCCAGAGGCCTTCCCCCTTTGCTCTTTGGTCTCTAGGCCCTCTGTCAGGCACTCCAAGGTGTGAAGTGACAAGGGGGAGAAGGAAGAGATTTCAGAGAAGGAACACATCCAGAGAGAGACAGAGAGAGGCAAGAGATGCTGAGTGGGGATGCCTTGCGTAGTGATATCCTGAGGAAAGTGGGAAAGAGGTACCTGGCCTGCTGTGCCAATGCCCTGAAGCAGTCCGCACCAGGGGCTCCCTTGTGCCTGCGTAGCCTTTCCCAGGGTGTGCTCAAATCCTGTGGCCACTAGGTGTCATAGGTCACAATGGAGGGCCCTGTGTCATCTGCCTGGCGGGCCGGATCTCTGCCATTGGCTCAAGTCTTGTCAGCAGGCCCATCACAAGCTCCGCCCACTCTTGCGGTGGGGGGACTGTCTCTATGGTGATGGCAAAGGAGCCTCAGCCCCGCCCACCTGGCCTTGACTTCACCTACCTGGCCCGCTGACCCTCACTCAGACCTCTGTGTTGCTCCAAATGAATGTCCGCCAGTACCCGGGTGTCAGCATCTGGGATAAAGGATTGGGGACCTTGCCTGGGGCAGAAGGCAGCCTAGGTCAGCGGGTACCTGGAAGTCTACTGCCTTGTGACACTGCTGCCAGTGACAAATGGTGACTCCCACACTCACACATCCCCTGGTGGCAGAATGATAGTGATGGGTGGAGAAACATCACTCCGGAGCACACGTTCCGTGGGGCACCAGCCAAAGCAAAGGCCAGGGCCGGTAGTGGACGTCGTGGAGCTGAACGGCGAGGCAGTGAAGGGCCCAACGATCCCTCCTGTATGTGGCAAACAGGTCATCCGTGTCCCCCCGTCCATAAACCATGGGACTGCTGGGGCCCAGGCTGCCAGGATTTCGGCCTTGCCTTCAGAGCCCGGCCACATACGCGGCCTTGCAGCGGAGGCGGGGACATGTAGACAGCCGAAATTTGGAAAATGGCAGTGTTTCCTCGATTTCCCTGGCATCGGCCTTTTTGAGCGGCTTGCTTTTTTTCCTGGTAGGATAGGGCCCTGACGGAGAAAGGCAGGATTACGTGTGCAGGAAAGGTGTGTGCTGAGAGGGTGACGACGTTGAGACCATGTTGGGATCTTTAGTCCCAGGAGAGGTCCCTGGCGGGTGTGGGTCAGTGTTCTCTACCCATCCCACTTGGCGGGGGGAGGTTTGCACCATACAAAGCAGCAGCGGAATTATTCGTCGCCGGAGGGGTTGCATCTGCCCACAAGCTCCACCTGGCCAGGGTCCGCCCCTACTGTATTGTCCATGTCAGTCAACAGAAGCTAAGACCTTCCAGAGAGACTACCTGCTCTTCTCTACCCACGGGGAAGCACTACAGCCGGAAGCCTCCCCCGTTTCATCTCTAGGCTCTCTCTCAGGCCCCTCATACTTGTGATGTGTCTCAGGGGTAGACGGAAGAGATTTCTCCGAATGAACACATACACAGAGGGGCCATAGATGCTGAGGAAGGGCGCCTTGCCTACTGATATCCTAGCGTAAGTGGAAAAGTGGAACCTGCCTGCTGGCCCAGTGTGTCGAACGTGTCCACATCAGGGGCTGCCTACTGTGAGGTGATTCCCTGGGTGCCCTGGATTTTGTGGCCCAAAAGAGAAGGGGCTGTCGTGTGTCCACGGGTAAAATGGAGGGCACTGCGGAAGTGGCCGCTTAGGCTGGACCTCTCCTATTGGCTCGGTGTTTGTGACCCGTCCCCGTCAGAAGTTCCGGCCAGCCTTGCGGTGGCTGTCTCCATGGTGATTGGGAAAGAAGCCTTAGGCCCCACACTCAGCCTTCACCTGGCGTACCTGGCCTCTTAGCCTCATCTAGACCGCTGTGTGGATGAAAGAATGAATGTCGGCCAATGACCACATGTCCTCGTTGCCTTTGAAGGATTAGGCTCCTTGCCTGGGCAGAAGACAGCCAAGGCCAGCCTGAGCCTAGACACCTGGTGACCTGTGACACTGCAGGCAGTGACAGATGTTGATTTTCATGCTCATGTATCCGCAGGTGGCGGATTCAGAGTGGTCGGAGAAGAAGTGTAACTAGGGATGACACACACACGAGGGCACGGGCCAAAGGTCAGGGAAAATAGCTGAGGTCGTGGAGCTCTAGCGGAGCCAGTGTAGGGCCCAGGCCTCCCTCCTGTACGTGGCAAAGAGGTGATCCATATGCCGCCATGCGCAGACTCTGGACTGCTGAGGCCCTGGACGCCCGGATTGCGGCCTTGTCTTCGGAGAAGTGACACACATGCACTGTGCCAGCGGAGGCTGTGGCCCAGCAGAGGGCAAACTCTTGAAAATGGGGGCTTCAGTTGACTTTGCCTGTGCTCTCCTTTGGCTGAGTGCCATCGTGTGTATCCTATCAGGAGAAGGCATTCATGGAGAGAGGCGGATTCCATGTGTGCAGGCAAAGTGTGTGCTGAGATAATGAGCGGCTGGAGACCAGGGTGGACTCTTCAGACCCGGGGTAGACCTCTGGCAGGTATGTGTCAATGTTTTCTGCCCATGGCACTCAGCCGGGTATTTGCATAGAATGTTCTCCGCGGAATTAGTAGTCTCCGGAGAGGCTGCTGCATGTCAGCAAGCTTCACCGGGCCAGGTCCGCCCGTGATGTGGCTCCCCAATCAATGGCTACTCTCTAGACCTTCCAGATAGACTAGCAGATCTTCTCTGCCCATGGGCAACCAGTAGAGCCAGAGGTCTTCCCCCTTTGCTCTTTGGTCTCTAGGCCCTCTGTCAGGCACTCCAAGGTGTGAAGTGACAAGGGGAAGAAGGAAGAGATTTGGGAGAACGAACACAAGCAGAGAGAGACAGAGAGAGGCAAGAGATGCTGAGTGAGGATGCCTTGCGTAGTGATATCCTGAGGAAAGTGGGAAAGAGGTACCTGGCCTGCTGTGCCAATGCCCTGAAGCAGTCCGCACCGGGGGCTCCCTTGTGCCTGCGTAGCCTTTGCCAGGGTGTGCTCAAATCCTGTGGCCACTAGGTGTCATAGGTCACAATGGAGGGCCCTGTGTCATCTACCTGGCGGGCCGGATCTCTGCCATTGGCTCAAGTCTTGTCAGCAGGCCCATCACAAGCTCCGCCCACTCTTGCGGTGGGGGGACTGTCTCTATGGTGATGGCAAAGGAGCCTCAGCCCCGCCCACCTGACCTTGACTTCACCTACCTGGCCCGCTGACCCTCACTCAGACCTCTGTGTTGCTCCAAATGAATGTCCGCCAGTGCCCGCGTGTCAGCATCTGGGATAAAGGATTGGGGACCTTGCCTGGGGCAGAAGGCAGCCTAGGTCAGCGGGTACCTGGAAGTCTACTGCCTTGTGACACTGCTGCCAGTGACAAATGGTGACTCCCACACTCACATATCCCCTGGTGGCAGAATGATAGTGATGGGTGGAGAAACATCGCTCCAGAGGACACGTTCCGTAGGGCACCAGCCAAAGCAAAGGCCAGGGCCGGTAGTGGACGTCGTGGAGCTGAATGGCCAGGCAGTGAAGGGCCCAAGGATCCCTCCTGTATGTGGCGAACAGGTCATCCGTGTCCCCCCGTCCATAAACCATTGGACCGCTGGGGCCCAGGCTGCCAGGATTTCGGCCTTGCCTTCGGAGCCCGGCCACATACGAGGCCTTGCAGCGGAGGCGGGGACATGTAGACAGCCAAAATTTGGATAATGGCAGTGTTTCCTCGATTTCCCTGGCATCGGCCTTTTTGAGCGGCTTGCTTTTTTTCCTGGTAGGATAGGGCCCTGACGGAGAAAGGCAGGATGACGTGTGCAGGAAAGGTGTGTGCTGAGAGGGTGACGACGTTGAGACCATGTTGGGATCTTTAGTCCCAGGAGAGGTCCCTGGCGGGTGTGGGTCAGTGTTCTCTACCCATCCCACTTGGCGGGGGGAGGTTTTCACCATACAAAGCAGCAGCGGAATTATTCGTCGCCGGAGGGGTTGCATCTACCCACAAGCTCCACCTGGCCAGGGTCCGCCCCTACTGTATTGTCCATGTCAGTCAACAGAAGCTAAGACCTTCCAGAGAGACTACCTGCTCTTCTCTACCCACGGGCAGCAGTACGGCCAGAAGCCTCCCCCGTTTCATCTCTAGGCTCTCTCTCAGGCCCCTCATACTTGTGATGTGTCTCAGGGGTAGAAGGAAGAGATTTCTCCGAATGAACACATACACAGAGGGGCCATAGATGCTGAGGAAGGGCGCCTTGCCTACTGATATCCTAGCGTAAGTGGAAAAGTGGAACCTGCCTGCTGGCCCAGTGTGTCGAACGTGTCCACATCAGGGGCTGCCTACTGTGAGGTGATTCCCTGGGTGCCCTGGATTTTGTGGCCCAAAAGAGAAGGGGCTGTCGTGTGTCCACGGGTAAAATGGAGGGCACTGCGGAAGTGGCCGCTTAGGCTGGACCTCTCCTATTGGCTCGGTGTTTGTGACCCGTCCCCGTCAGAAGTTCCGGCCAGCCTTGCGGTGGCTGTCTCCATGGTGATTGGGAAAGAAGCCTTAGGCCCCACACTCAGCCTTCACCTGGCCTACCTGGCCTCTTTAGCCTCATCTAGACCGCTGTGTGGATGAAAGAATGAATGTCGGCCAATGACCACATGTCCTCGTTGCCTTTGAAGGATTAGGCTCCTTGCCTGGGCAGAAGACAGCCAAGGCCAGCCTGAGCCTAGACACCTGGTGACCTGTGACACTGCAGGCAGTGACAGATGTTGATTTTCATGCTCATGTATCCGCAGGTGGCGGATTCAGAGTGGTCGGAGAAGAAGTGTAACTAGGGATGACACACACACGAGGGCACGGGCCAAAGGTCAGGGAAAATAGCTGAGGTCGTGGAGCTCTAGCGGAGCCAGTGTAGGGCCCAGGCCTCCCTCCTGTACGTGGCAAAGAGGTGATCCATATGCCGCCATGCGCAGACTCTGGACTGCTGAGGCCCTGGACGCTCGGATTGCGGCCTTGTCTTCGGAGAAGTGACACACATGCACTGTGCCAGCGGAGGCTGTGGCCCAGCAGAGGGCAAACTCTTGAAAATGGAGGCTTCAGTTGACTTTGCCTGTGCTCTCCTTTGGCTGAGTGCCATCGTGTGTTTCCTAGCAGGAGAAGGCATTCGTGGAGAGAGGCGGATTCCATGTGTGCAGGCAAAGTGTGTGCTGAGATGATGAGTGGCTGGAGACCAGGCTGGACTCTTCAGACCCGGGATAGACCTCTGGCAGGTATGTGTCAATGTTTTCTGCCCATGGCACTCAGCCGGGTATTTGCATAGAATGTTCTCCGCGGAATTAGTAGTCTCCGGAGAGGCTGCTGCATGTCAGCAAGCTTCACCTGGCCAGGTCCGCCCGTGATGTGGCTCCCCAATCAATGGCTACTCTCTAGACCTTCCAGATAGACTAGCAGATCTTCTCTGCCCATGGGCAACCAGTAGAGCCAGAGGCCTTCCCCCTTTGCTCTTTGGTCTCTAGGCCCTCTGTCAGGCACTCCAAGGTGTGAAGTGACAAGGGGGAGAAGGAAGAGATTTCAGAGAAGGAACACAAGCAGAGAGAGACAGAGAGAGGCAAGAGATGCTGAGTGGGGATGCCTTGCGTAGTGATATCCTGAGGAAAGTGGGAAAGAGGTACCTGGCCTGCTGTGCCAATGCCCTGAAGCAGTCCGCACCAGGGGCTCCCTTGTGCCTGTGTAGCCTTTCCCAGGGTGTGCTCAAATCCTGTGACCACTAGGTGTCATAGGTCACAATGGAGGGCCCTGTGTCATCTGCCTGGTGGGCCGGATCTCTTCCATTGGCTCAAGTCTTGTCAGCAGGCCCATCACAAGCTCCGCCCACTCTTGCGGTGGGGGGACTGTCTCTATGGTGATGGCAAAGGAGCCTCAGCCCCGCCCACCTGGCCTTGACTTCACCTACCTGGCCCGCTGACCCTCACTCAGACCTGTGTGTTGCTCCAAATGAATGTCCGCCAGTGCCCGGGTGTCAGCATCTGGGATAAAGGATTGGGGACCTTGCCTGGGGCAGAAGGCAGCCTAGGTCAGCGGGTACCTGGAAGTCTACTGCCTTGTGACACTGCTGCCAGTGACAAATGGTGACTCCCACACTCACACATCCCCTGGTGGCAGAATGATAGTGATGGGTGGAGAAACATCACTCCGGAGCACACGTTCCGTGGGGCACCAGCCAAAGCAAAGGCCAGGGCCGGTAGTGGACGTCGTGGAGCTGAACGGCGAGGCAGTGAAGGGCCCAAGGATCCCTCCTGTATGTGGCAAACAGGTCATCCGTGTCCCCCCGTCCATAAACCATGGGACTGCTCGGGCCCAGGCTGCCAGGATTTCGGCCTTGCCTTCAGAGCCCGGCCACATACGCGGCCTTGCAGCGGAGGCGGGGACATGTAGACAGCCGAAATTTGGAAAATGGCAGTGTTTCCTCGATTTCCCTGGCATCGGCCTTTTTGAGCGGCTTGCTTTTTTTCCTGGTAGGATAGGGCCCTGACGGAGAAAGGCAGGATTACGTGTGCAGGAAAGGTGTGTGCTGAGAGGGTGACGACGTTGAGACCATGTTGGGATCTTTAGTCCCAGGAGAGGCCCCTGGCGGGTGTGGGTCAGTGTTCTCTACCCATCCCACTTGACGGGGGGAGGTTTGCACCATACAAAGCAGCAGCGGAATTATTCGTCGCCGGAGGGGTTGCATCTGCCCACAAGCTCCACCTGGCCAGGGTCCGCCCCTACTGTATTGTCCATGTCAGTCAACAGAAGCTAAGACCTTCCAGAGAGACTACCTGCTCTTCTCTACCCACGGGGAAGCACTACAGCCGGAAGCCAATACTATCTCTCTATG
>NW_026974983.1:0-74393 GCF_030014295.1 Loxodonta africana | reverse complement strand
TAGTGTGTTTCTAGAAATTCATCCATTTTTTCTAGGTTTTCAAATTTGTTAGAATACAATTTTTTGTAGTAATCTGATATGATTGTTTTAATTTCAGTTGGATCTGTTGTGATATGGCCCATCCCATTTCTTATTCAGATTATTGGTTTCTTTTCCTGTATTTCTTTAGTCAGTCTGGCCAATGGTTTATCAATTTTGTTAATTTTTTCAAAGAAGCAGTTTTTGGCCTTGTTAACTCTTTCAATTGTTTTTCTATTCTCTAATTCATTTAATTTTGATGTAGTTTTTATTTTTTGCTTTCTTTTGGTGCCTGACAGTTCCTTTTGTTGCTCTCTTTCTGTTTGTTCAAGTTGTAGGGAGAGTTCTTTCATTTTGGCTCTTCTTTAATATGTGTGCCTTTATTGATATAAATTGACCTCTGAGCACTGCTTTCACCATGTCCCAAAGGTTTTCATAGGAAGTGTTTTCAGTCTTGTTGAATTCTGTGAATTTCTTTATTCCCTCCTTAAGGTCTTCCATAACCCAGTCTTTTTTGAGCAGGGTATTGTGCAGTTTCCAAGCATTTGATTTCTTTTCCCTGGTTTTTCTGTTATTGATTTTTACTTTTATGGTCTTTCATTCAGAGAAGATGTTTTGTAATATTTCAATGTTTTGGGTTCTGCAAAGGCTTGTTTTATGACCTAATATGTGATCTATTCTAGAGAATGTTTCATGTGCACTAGAAAAGAAATTATAGTTTGCAGCTGTTGTGTGGAGTGTTCTGTATAAGTCTATGAAGTGAAGTTGTTTAATTGTAGCAATTAGATCTTCCGTGTCTCTATTGAGCTTCTTACTGCATTTCCTATCCTTCACCGAGAGTGTTGTGTTGAAGTCTCCTGCTATAATTGTGGAGGTGTCTATCTCACTTTTTAATTCTGTTAACATTTGTTTTATGAATGTTGCGGCCCTATCATCATTGGGTGCATAAATATTTAATACAGTTATATGTACCTGGTAAATTGTCCCTTTAATCTTTATGTAGTGTCCTTCTTTATCCTTTGTGGTGGATTTAAATTGAAACTCTATTTTGTGGGAAATTAATATTGCCTCTCCTGCTCTTTTTTGATTGTTGTTTGCTTGATATATTTTTATCCATCCTTTCAGTTTTGGTTTATTTGTGTCTCTTAACTCTAAAGCGTGTCTCTTTTAGGAAGCATACAGACTGATCGTGTTTTTTTATCCAGTCTGCAACTTTCTGTCTCTTTATTGGTGAATTTAGTCCATTTACATTAAGTGTAATTATAGACAAGTATGAGTTTAGTGCTGTCATTTTGATGCCTGTTTTTGACAATTTCATTTTCCATTTACTTTTTTGTGCTGAGTTTTTCTTTGTAGAATGTGTGTTCCTCCTTTTTATAGTAGTTGAATTTATTTTGGTGAGTCGTTATGTTTATCTTGGTTTTTATTTTGAAGTATGGAATTGTTAGACCTTGTTGTGGTTATCTTAATATTTACCCTGGTTTGAGTAAGTAAAAACCTAAGTTGTTTCGCCCTGTATCGCCTTGGTTTCCTCTCCATATGTAATTTCTAAGCCTCCTGTATTTAGTCCCTCTTTTTTCACTATCGTAATCTTTTACATAATCACATCAATGATTCCCTGTTTTGAGCAATTTTTTAATTAATCTTATTTTGTTTTTGTGATTTCCCTATCTGGGTTGATATCAGGATGTTTTGTTCTGTGACCTTGTGTTGTGTTGGTATCTGATATTATTGATTTTCTGACCAAAGAATTTCCTTTAGTAATTCTTGCAGTTTTGGTTTGGTTTTTGCAAATTCTCTAAGCTTGTGTTTATCTGTAAATATCTTAATTTCACCTTCATGTTTTACAGTTTTGCTGGATATATGATTGTTCGCTGACAGTTTTTCCTCTTTCAGTGCTCTATATATGTTATCCCATTGTCTTCTTGCCTGCATGATTTCTGCCGAGTAGTGCAAACTTATTGATTCTCCTTTGTAGGTAACTTTTCGTTTATCCTTGGGTGCTTTTGAAATTTCTCTTTATCTTAGGTTTTGGCAGGTTTGATGATATGTCTTCGTGATTTTCTTTTGGGATCTATTTTGTATGAGGTTCGATGAGCATCTTGGGTAGATATCTTTTCATCTTTTACAATGCCAGGGAATTTTTCTGCCATCAGATCTTCCACTGTTCTCTCTGTATTTTCTGTTATCCCTCCCTGTTCTGGAACTCGAATCACACGCAAATTATTCTTGATAGAGTCCCCCATGATTCTTAGGGTTTCTTCATAGTTTTAAATTCTATTTGATTTTTCTTCAACTATATTTGTGTCAATTGCCTTATCCTCCAGCTCCCCCACTCTGCATTCCAGTTCCTTGATTCTGCTCCTGTGACTTCCTATTGAGTTGTCTGAATCTGTGACTTTATTGTTAATCTTTTGGATTTCTGAATGCTGTCTCTCTATGGATTCTTACAGCTTATTAATTTTTTCACTATGTTGTTGAATAATCTTTTGGATATCTTCAACTGCTTTATCCGCGTATTCCTTGGTGTTTTCTGTAGATTGCCTTATTTCATTTGTGAGGTCATTCCTGATGTCTTGAAGCATTCTGTATATAATTTTTTTATATTCTACATTTGGCAATTCTAGGAATGTATCTACATCTGGGAATGATTTTGATTCTTTGATTTGGGGGTTTGTAGAAGGAATCATGGTCTGCTTCTTCATGTGATTTGATGTCGACTGCTGTCTCTGAGCCATTTATAAGATATTGTAATATTTTATATTTGCTCACTGAGTCTTATCTTCTTATTTTGTTTTGTTACAATACACCCAGATGGGCTACTAGATTGTGGTATCGTGATTGATGTAGCTTTTGAATCACTTACGTCCTGTTACCAGCTTGCCTGAGCTGTTACCAGGTATATAAGTGTATGAGTCCATTCACTATTCTTGAATACAATCAGCTCAGGTGTCCTGATAGCTGGTCACCTAGTGTGTGGTGTAGGCTCTCACCTATTATCTTAGAGGAGTAGTGGTGATGGTTGTATGCACCAGTTTCTATTAGTGGCAGGGGGTCACATTTCAAGGAGGGCAGGATGCTGACAGCCTTCCTTCAAGTGTCAGTGAGGTAGGTGTGGCTCTATTCTCTAGAGCACTCTGGTGGGTGGGCTTTGCAGCTGTATCTTAGGCACCCAATGCTTGGGTAGGCGTCACTATTCTCAGACCCCTCTAGCAGGTGGCTAGGTGATGTGGGTGGAGTCTCAGCCCTCAGTTCGCTGGTGTGGATCAGCGAGGGCTCTGTTTAATAGGTAGAGAGGTATCTGACCTCCAAAACTTGCCTTTCCACTGCTGAGCTAAAACAATTATGGTCAGATCTCTATCAGAATTGCCTTTACATTGTAATAGCCACCTAGTTACCTGTAGGGTGAAAGCCAAAGACTATGGGTCTGTTAATGCCTGGATGGAGCTGATTCTGTACTGTTATTTCAGTTTAGGGAAGTCAGGGAAGGATTTTTTCTTTGATTGTTAAATGCTGCTTTTCTCAGGCCAGGAGAATGGGTTAGAAAAGAAAGAAGAAAAAAAATTCAGCAGTGCACTTCACTCTCTGGCACAGAGGATTCCAATGTTAATGAAGCTGGCTGGGGCAATGAGGGGTGGAATCAGATATATAGAAGAGAGTAGCCTGGCAAAATATACAAAGTTACTTATGTTGTTTGGTGAGAACTGTTTTTTCTGAGATTCCAGAGCATTGTGTCGCTCGTGTGTGCTGGCTGGATCCCTGCTGAGACTGTCCCAGAGGGTTAGGGCTGCATCCATGCTCACACTGTCTCAGGAAGCCACAATCGGCTCCCCCACACTTAGTCCAAAGCCCAGCACCAAGGTTTCCTTTCTGGGACGCTGCACTCCAGGCTCCAAAACCAGTCGCTGCTTCCCTATAGTTTTTCGTTTCCCTGTCAGCCGCGTCTGTGTGGAGCCTGCGTGTGCTGCCTGGGTCCCCTCTGAGGTTGGTCCTGAGGGTTAGGCCTATATCTGTTCTTCCCTGTCTCAGTAAACCACAATCAGCCCCACCACTCTGACACCAGGAAACCGCGAGGGCTCAAGGCTGCGGCGTGGGACACTGGCTCTGGAAGCGGTCCCTGCTGCAGCGTGGCTTTCGCTCCCCCGTCACTCAGGTCAACTCCTTAGTTCTGTGTTTGATGGTCAGGGTTTGTAGATTGTCCTTTATGTAATCAGTTCACTTGTTTTTTCGAGTCTTTGTTTCAAGAAGTATAAGCGGAATCTTCTACCTAGTCAGCCATCTTGGTCCTGCCCCCGTGTCTGCCTCTTTATGTGATTTGGTATTGACTGTTGTCTCTGAGCAATCTATAAGTTATTGTATTAGTTTATTTTATGCTTGCTTTTTGTATCCTAGCTTCTTGCTTTGTTTAGTTTTGGTATTCCCAAATAAGCTGCTTGAGTGCGCTAGGTTGATTATTTTCACCTTTGAAGCTCTAATGTACTATCACCAGATGGCTAGCACTGTTACCAGGTATATGAGCCTAGGAGTTCATTTACTTTTCTTGTATGCATTCAACTCAGGTGCCCAGGTAGTTGGTCATAAAGTGTGTGGTACAGGCTCTGTCCTACCGTCTTAGAGGGGCAGGGGTTATTGGTGTAGGCAGAAGTATCTGGCTGCAGTAGGGGGTCAGGCTCTGATCAAGGCAGGGGTCTGACAGCTGTCCTCTGAGTGTCTGTGAGGAAAGTGCATCCCTGTTCTGTAGAGCACACGGGTGGGTTCTGCAGAAGGGCGATGGGTACCCAATGCTTTTGGTTGTAAGTTCTGGGAGGTACTACTTACCCTTGGAGCCCTGTCACAGGAGGCTAGGTATTGTGGGTGGAGCCACCAGTCCTTAGGCCCCTGATGTGGGTAGGTGAAGACGCCGTTTAATAGGCAAAGCAGTGTCAAACATCAAACACCCATCTTTCCACCGTTCAGCTGAAACAGTTGCAGTCTGGCGACAAGGGCCTATTCTCCTGAAATGGGCCCACACAGGTCCATGCTGGGGTGAAAGGTATTCAAAGCCCATGGACTGTTTGTGCCTGAACAAGAGCTGCTTCTGTCCTGAGCTCCCCAGCTTAATTGAGCTGGCAGATTATCTTTCCCCCAGTTGTGAACTTATACCTTCTTCAAGGATGGAAAAATGGCTCAGAGTGGTACCAGGGCCTATCTCAGGCCCAGGGAAGTTGACAGCCACTGAAGCCGGCTTGGGGGCTGGGGGCGTGGTAAAATAAACACAAGTAATTAGCTTTTGCTGAGAGTGCCGTTCTTCTCTTGTTCTGGAGGTGTGAGTAGTCTGTGCAACTTGCTGTCCTTCCCTGAGCTAAACGCCTCTGGAACACTACTGCCAGCCCCGCTGCAGTCGCTCCAGGGAACGGTGCCTGAGGGTTCCTGGCTGTTCAGGTCCAGTAACTCCTCTCCACTTCTGAATAGTCTCTCCCTCCCCCTGCCGCTGAGTCCATTTTCTAACTTTACCTTTGATGTTCAGGGCTCCTAGCTTGTCATAAATATAATCGCTTCACTTGTTTTTTCTGGTCTTTTTTGTAAGAGGGATCACTGGTGGCGTCTCAATACTCAAAACTTCATCATTTCTTCCTTTCACTTTAGCTACTCGACATTCAAGAGCAACGTTCAGAGTCTCTTCCGACATCCGTTTTGGTCTTTTCTTTCTTTCCTGTCTTTTAAAGGATCTCTTGCTTTCCTCATGTGTGATGTCCTTGATGTCATTCCACAACTCGTCTGGTCTTCAGTCGTTAGTGTTCAACACGTAAAATGTGTTCTTGAGGTGGTCTCTAAATACAGGTGAGATATACTCAAGGTCATATTTTGGCCCCTTTTGACTTATTCTAATTTTCTTCCGTTTCAACTTGAACTCCCATATGAGCAATTGACAGTCTGTTTCACAATCGATCCCTGGCCTTGTTCTGACTGATGATATGAGTTTTCCCATCTTCTCTTTCCACAGATGTAGTCAGTTTGATTCCTGTGTATTCCATCTGGTAAAGTCCACGTGTATAGCTGCCGTTTATGTTGGTGAAAAAAAATATTTGCAGTGGATGAGTCACTGGTCTTGCAAAATTCTTTCATGAGATTTCTGGCGTCATTTATTTCAGTGATGCTGTATTTTCCAACTACTTTTCCTTCTTTGTTTCCAACTTTAACATTCTAATGACCAGTAATTATCAATGCATCTTGATTGCATCTTTGATCAATTTCAGGCTGCAGAAGTTGTTTAAAATCTTCAATTTCTTTATCTTTGGCATTAGTGGTTGGTGCATAAATTTGAATAGTCATATAAACTAGTCTTCCTTGTAAGTGTATGGATTTTAGCCTATCAGTGACAACATTGTACTTCAGGCTAGATCTTGAAATGTTCTCTTTGATGATATGTAACGTCATTCTTTTGACTCTGGTGGAATATCCATGTTTGTAAGACTGCTCACAGACTGTTTTACCAGAGAGTTTTCTGGTACTGCAACATCTACCACTAATCTCTGTGATCCCTTTGAATTGGCAAAATAAGAATAGTGCTATAGATTTCTTCCAAATACAGAAAACATAAGTATGAAAATGTTCTTGCTGTTGATTATATTCTTTACCAATCTGTTTGTATGGGATTTTTGGTACTTCACTTGAAAAATGAGTCCAAGGTACTGTGATGTGATTGTTTACTTTGTGTGGCCTTTCTAGCCATGGTCTTATAACATCCACCCTGGTGCTTGGGCAGGACTGTGTGATAGGGTAATTGTGGCTCACCAAGAGGATTGTTTATTTTGCCTTCAAAGAGAACCAGTTCCAGAGCAAAGAGGAGGATTCAACTCCCATCAAGGAAGAACAGCCAAGAGCCGAGCGTATATTATGGACCTGAGATCCCTGCACTGAGAAGCTCCTAGAAGCAGGAGACTGAGATAGAGAGAGGAAGCTGTAACCCTGAAGATGGTAAGATGCCATGGCAGGAGAGACCGAGCAACAGGGACCTGGCTATAGGAGATGATGGCCCAGGGAGAAGGAAAGCTGAGTGCCTTTGGAGAGAGGCCGGCCCAAGGCCAGGCAGAGGCACGCCTATGAGCACAGGAGGGAAGAGGCTGTCCTGATAGAAAAACTGTGTTCTGAGTGTCTTTGAGCCTGAGCTATAACTGTTACTTCCCTAATAAACCCCATAATCGTGAATATGGACTATGAGTTCTGTGTGGCCATTGCAATGAGTTATTGAACCCGGCAGAGAAGTAGGGAGTGCTGTGTGAGGGACAGTTGGTGTCAGAGTTAGTGAAGATGGTGGAGAGAGGGTAGTTTTTTCACCAATGCCTTCAATGCAGCTTCGATTCCTTCCTTTTATACCATCAGTTCTTGATCTTATGCTACCTATTGAAATGGTTGAAAATTATCCAGTTCTACTGCAGTGGCTGTATTAATATCAGACAAATTATACTTCAGAAAAAGGAGTATTATTGGGAATAAGTAGGGACATAACATAATAAAGGTTCAATTCTCCAAAAAGATACAACACTCCTAAATGTGTACGTGTCTAACAACAGCGCTCCAAAATACAAAAACTAATAAATCTGAAAGGGGAAATGGACAAATACGCATTTATAACTGGTATCAGTACTTTTCTATCAATAATTAATAGAGCCCTGCTAGTTGAAGTCCAAAGCATCTGTATGAACCACTCATGGATGTCTATGTGTGTGTGTATGTATGTGTGTGTATGTGTGTATGTATGTATATAGTATAAAGAGAAGTAATACAGAAATAAACATAGATACATGTTGTAGTCCTTGGGAGGTACAAACGGTTAATGCATTCAGCTGCTAACCAAAATGTTGGAGGTTTGAGTCCACCCAGAGGCACTTTGGAAGAAAGGCTTGGTGATCTACTTTTGAAAAATTAGCCATTGAACTGACACACTTGTGTGTCAGTACTACTCTGACACACATGAGGGGAGGGGTCACCATGAGTCACATCAGCTTAACAGCAATCGAATGATTTTTTTATGCATTCTGCCAATGTTTGTCTTTTAATTGGTATCTTAGGCTGGGTTCTCTAGAGAAACAAAACCAGTGAGGTGTATATATATATATTTATATATAAATAGCTTTATATCAAGAAAATGGCTCACGAGGCTGTAGAGGCTGGTAAGTCTCAAGTCCATGGGTCAGGCTTGTGGCTTCTCCTGACTCACATAGATGCAGGGACTGCAGAACTCAAGATCTGCAGGTCATACAACAGGTCTGTGGCTCACAGGCTGCAAAGGCTGACAGATCTCAAGATCGGCAGGTAAGCTGGCAGGCCGTGCCTCACAGACTGCGGAGGCTGGTGAATCCCCAAATTGGAAGGTAAGCTGAGAGTTCAAGTCCCAAAAACTTGAGATCAGATGAAGAGGAGCCAGCTGCAGGATTCAGAGTGAGCAAAAGCTCAAGAGCCTTGCCAGAAAGTCCACCTATATTGGATGCAGTCCACACCTCCGAGGAAACTACCTTAGATCTGATTGGCTACTCACAGCAGATTCCATCATGGAGGTAATCACATTATATCACATCTCATCATGGAAATGATTGCATCGTTATTCGACTGCTAAACTACATCATAACTGCCAAAGCACTGAGAATCATGGTCCAACAAAGTTGACACACAACTTTAATGATCCCAATTGTGAATTTAATCTATTTAAATTTAAAGCAATTAATGATAAGGAAGGACTTATGTCTTCTACTTTGTAGTAGGTCATATATGTATTTTGTTTCTCATTTTCTTCACTACCGTCCACTTTTGTGTTTGACTGATTTTTTTCAAGTGTACAATTTTGATCCTCTCCTTATTTCCTTTCCTTATATTTTTTAACTTCTTAGTGGTGACCATGAGGATTACAATTAATATCTTATGTTTATAACAATCTTCTTTTAATGAATACAAATTTAGCTTCAACAGTATACAACATTCTGCTTTTATTCAGCTCAGTTACCTCCCCTACTTACGTTGCTGTTACAAAAATTGCATCTTTATACATTGTGTGTCCATTAAGAGAGATGTGTAAGTATTTTTATGCATTTGTGCTTTAAATCATATATGAAAAAAAGAGTCGTGATATAAAAATATTACTGACTTTGTTTTATCTAAGTAGTTACCTTTACGGAGTCTTCGTTTCTTTTTATGGCTTCAAGTTACTGTCTAGTGTCCTTCCGTGCCAGCCAGGATGATTCCCTGTAGCATTTCTCATAAGGCAGTTCTGCTGCTAACATACTCCCTCAGGTTTTGTGTATCTGGGCATGTCTTAATTTCACCTTCATTTTTGAAAGATAGTTTTGCTAGATATTGACATCTTGGTTCATAGTTTTGTTTCTGTATTTTTTTTCCAGTACCTTAAATACATCATCCGACTATTTTCTTGTCTCAATGGTTTCTGATGAAAAATCAACAGTTAAACTTGTTGAGACTCTCTTGTACATTAGGGGTCACTTATCTGTTGCTGCTTTCAAGTTTCTGTCTTCGTCTTTTGACATTTTGATTATGTCTGTCTGTGGATATCTATGTATTTACTGTCCTTTGAGTTTATTGAGCTTCTTGGATATCTAGATGACATTTGGGAAACTTCCAGTCATTACGTTTTTAAATATTCTTTCTGTCCTTTCATCTTTCTTTCCTTTCTGGGACTCCCTTAATGAGTATATTGGTATGCTTGATGTTGTCCCGCAGGTCCCTTAGGCTCTATTCATTTTCTTCATTCTTTTTCCTTTATGCTCCTCAGTTAGAACAATTTCAGTTGTGCTTTTTCAAGCTTACATTTTCCTGCTTTCTTGCTCAAATCTGCTGTTGAGCTCCTCTAATGAAATTTTTATTTCAGCTATTCAACTTTTCAGCTCTATAATTTCTATTTGGTTCTTTTGTATAATATTTCTTTATTAATGTTTTCTACTTGTTCATACATTCTTCTCTTGGTTTCCTTTTTTTGTGTGTGTGTCTATGGTTTGTTTAGCTCTTTGAGGAAATTTAAGACAGTTGGTTTAAAATCTTTGTCTAGTAATCCCAATATCTGTGTTTCCTTAGGGATGCTTTCTGTTCATTTCTCTTCTTTCTTTCTTCTTAACAAATGAACCATCCTTTTCTTTTTTCTTTTTATGACTTAGAATAGTGTGTTGCAAACTGGATATCTTAGATATTATAATGTGACTCTGGAAATAAGATTCCCTCCTGTCATTAGGGTTTGCTTTTTTTTTTTTTTTTAATTGTTGAGGGCCAGTCATCCATTTGCTTAGTGATGTTTCCAAACTATTTCTGCAAAGATTGTATGTCTTCTCATGTGTGGACACTGAAGTTCTGTTCTGTTATCTCAGCAGTCAGTTCATGACCTGACAGTGCTTTCTTTAAATGCTTGTAGCCAAAAAGAAAAAGTAACATTATCCCAGTCTTTGCAGATTGGCTCTGAACTGGCACGTTCTTTCAATGCTAAGCAAGAGTGCCTAAAACTCTGCCCTAGCCTTCACTTCCTGCCCCCATGGAGCCCAAAGATCAGCCAGAGATGCAAGCCTAAAGCTTTGTCAGGATCTTTATGAGCATGTCTTCATCCTTAGGCAAGAACATTGCACTTCAGATTCCTCAGTATATATGGTAGCCCTTCAAAGCCCTTAAACCACCAACCATTGTCCTTTCAGCCCTTTTTCCAAGCTTTTGGATGTCTCTGCTGTTTTCTCTGTCCTTCATCCTTTGACCCTGGAGGTAGGACCAATTCTTTTTAGCTTCGTACTTCTGAGTTTCCATCACATCATACATTTTTTCTTGTGTGCTGTTGAGTCAATTCTGACTCATAGTGACTATAGGATGGAGTAGAACTTCTCCAAAGGTTTCTAAGGCTGTAATCTTTATGGAAGGGAACGGTCATATCTTTCTCCTGTGGAGTAGTTGGTGGATCAAATCAAACCGTTTAACAGCTGAGTGCTTAACCACTGCACTACTGGGGCTCCTTTTGACATCATGCATCATAATAGATTCTTAACACACCCCTCAGAAACATAGAAGTCCATAAATTATCAAGGATACAGAAGATTTAACATGTAAAAAAATACCAAATTGCTATATGTGTATTTGTGTGTATTATCTAACCATGAAAGAATATACATTCATCTCATGCACATACATAACATAGTGTGTATAAAAATTAACTGTATACTGTGTTATAAAGCAAGTCTCAACAAATTTCAAGAGTCTGTAATAATATAGAGGATACTATGTAAGTACACCATAATTAAAAAAAAAACCATCTTAGAAAATGAAAATACAAAATCTCCATTTTTTTTTTTATGTAAGTACACCATAATTAAAAAAAAAAAAAAAACCATCTTAGAAAATGAAAATACAAAATCTCCATGTGCTTGGATATTTTAAAATACTATGAGTCAAAAAAGACATCATAATGAAAATTAGAATACATTTTGAAGTAAACAATTATGGAGATAGTGCATACAAAAATTTGTGCAGTACAGACAATATAATATAGGAAACTTATAGCCTTAAAAATATAATTGGAAAGAACAAATCTTGAAAAATAAGTGAGTTAAACATCCATTCAAAATGTTGGGAAAAAACCAGAAACAAACATTCATAGGAATTTTTGTTTCTATTAATGATTGAATACATGCAACAGATGATCAACAAAGACTAAAGTTGATTCTTAGAAAATGCTAGTAAAATTGACAAACTTTAGGCAAGATTGATCAAGTGAAAAAGAATGAAGATATAAAAAACGAATATCAGGAATTAGAAAGAAAATGACTACAGATCTTGCAGAACATAAAGATAATGTGAGAATGTTATGAACCGTATTAGCCAATAAATTTGCAAATTTAGGTAAAGTAGGCAAACGTATCATACCATGTAAGTTAATAACAACGATTCAGGAAGAAACAGGAAGCAAAAGTAATTCCACAACTGTTAATACAATTGAATTAGAGCTCAAACTATTCTCAAAAAGAAAACTTCATATCAGATGGCTTTTCCTGCAAATTCTGCCAAATATTCAAGAAATATTTCACAAATTCTTCAATATAAAAGGAAATATATACCCAAACTCATTTTATAAAGCTTGTAGAATGAATATTGATACCAAAACCTGACAAGAGCAGCAGAAGATGGGAAAATTACAGGCCAATGTCACTGATGAACATAGATGCAAAATATAAAAAGAAATAGGCAAAACAAATCCAGCAATACTCTAAAGAAGAATATATTATGACCAAGTTGGGTCTATCCCAAGAATTCAAGGTTAGTTTAACATTCAAAAATGAATCAGTATAATTTGCCATATGTACAGGAAAAATAAATGTGATTATATTAATAGGTGTAATAAAATAAGTATTTGATAACCTTCAGCATCCACTCATGTTTTTTAAAAGAACATCTAGCATGCCATGAGACCAGAAGAACCAGAAGGTTCCCAGCTGCTGTCGCTGAACATTTTGATCAAAGAGTCCATAGAAAAGCCCTGATCAAAAGGGGGAAAATGCAGAACAGAATTTCAAATGAACCCTAGACTTTTTGGAGCCACTGAGGGTGAATGAACTCCTGAAACTATTGCCGTGAGATAATCTTTAAACATTACACCAAAAGCATTCCCTTGAATCGTCTTAAAACCGAAGTATGAAAAAGAAAAAACCAAACTGTTGCTGTTGATTCCAACTCAGAGACTCTGTAAGACAGAATAGCACTGCCCCATAGAGTTTCAAAGGTGCAGGTGGTGGATTCAAACTGCTCTTCTTTTGCTTGGCTACCGTATCACTTAACCACTGTGCCATGAGGGCTCCAGAACATTAGCTTACTTAACCAATAAAAATGGTCTACCTTGAGCATATGCTCTTTTAAGAACTGTCTACATGGCATCAGATTGACAACAGCTACTGAAAAGATTAGATAGGAACCTTAAGGAGCAGTGGGTTTATGTTAATGACAGAGGAACAACTCAGAAAAGGAGGGTAAGAATGGTTGCACAACTTCAAGAATGTAGCCAGTGTTATTAAATTGTACAGGTAGAAACTGTTGAGTTGGTGTATGTTTTGCTGCATATATTCTCAACCAGAAAAAATACAGGTAATAATTAACAAAAAATGTCAAGGAGAGCTAAATATTTTGAAAATAAGACAGAGTTGCGTGTGAGGGAATGAGTGGGGTGAGCTGTTTTAGATTAATAGTAAAGGCTTATGGGAGCAGGATATTTGAGGAGATAACTGACCTATATCAAAGGAGAGAATAGGTTTATGAAGTTCTGAAGGGAGGGATATTGCCAATAAAGGAAAGAGTTGTTTCTGAGGCCCTTAAATAACCAAGTGTTTTGGCACATTTGAGGAAGCTCAGGAAATAAGTCATGGCTAGTGTGGAGTGAACCGAGGGAAGACTGTTAGGAAATGAGGTTAGTATGGTGAGCAAGCCCCGCATCATGAAAGACCATGGGAAGGATTTGGGAATTTTTCCTAATTGCTATGAGAAGCCACTGAAATGATGCTGTTATGTAGATTGTAAGAGGGAAGATCGGTGCATGGAGTCCAGTTTTAACCAAGAGATGATGGTGGATGTAAGGTGGAGGTAGTGAGAAGTGGATAGAGTCAGGATTTATGTTAAGGTAGTGCCAAGAGTCCAGAATATGTCAATGGATTGGATGCAAGATTTGAATAAAGGAGAGAAATGAAGGATGATTTCTAGGTTTTTGTCCTGAACAACCCAGAGGATAGTGAGAACATTTGCTGAGATAAGGAAGACTGGGAGGTAGATAAGACACTTGGACGAAGAATTTTATTTGAACCACATTAAGTTTGAGATGCCTAGTAGACATTCCAGTGGAGATGTGAGGTCAGCCATTGGTGAAGGAACAGGGCAGAGTATGTAAATGAGGGTATCCTAGGGCTCAGGTGGAATTGACTGCCATGAATTGGCTCAGATAACCTAGACAGTGAGAAGTGATGAGTGATGTTACTTAAACAGGGCATGGAAATCAATGAAAAAGGTGTGGGAGTGGCAGGGAAGCTAAGGTAGAGAAGTTTCTCTCTCCCTAAACCTGATTAGCTGGATTTGAAGACATCATAAGTTCCTGTATGAGAAATATCCAGCAAATTACCAGTTGATTTAATAAATTGATAACAAAGTCCACCTTTCAGCCAAAGATTGAAAAGCAAACAAACCAATTGTCATCCAGTGAATTCTAACTCTTATCAACCCTATAGGACTGAGTAGAACTACCCCATAGGGTTTCTAAGGAGCAGCTGGTGAATTCAAACAGCAGACCTTTTGGTTAGCAGCTTAGCTCTTACCCACTGCACCACCAGGACTCAGACCAAGAATAACACATGTGAGGAACTTACTCCTTAGTTCAATCAAGTATGTAGAAATTGAAATTTGTAATTTTGGAGATTCCTCTCTTTTTTTTTCGAAATGGGGGGCATTGAGATGGAGGATTTTCCTATGCCCACCATCCTAAGGGATTTAATTAACCCATAGTTGAGACATTGTAAACATCTCAAGAAATTATTACCTTTGAGAAATTTGAGGGTGAGTAGGCATATCACCTGGCTCCTCTTAAACTCCTTATAAAAACCTGACTTGAAGACTCACCTGCCTTTTTGAATAAGTGCCAGCTTGAATAGGCAGGGTTCAGGGAATTGCCAACCAAAGGTATGGTTTCTCCAGAGGCCTCCAAGGGATGTAAAAGAAGAGTGGAGCCAGACCCCGTGCTTGGGACACACCCTTGGTAGGAAATATTTGAGTGTGTGTGTGGTGGGAGTGCACTGGGTGTGGGAGAGTGGGGTGGGTGGGTAATAGGGAAATGCCTGTTTTGTTTTTTTTTTTTTTTTAAGAAACAGTTTTTTACTTTTTTTTTTTTTTTTTTTTTAATTACAATGAACAGTTCAGTGGAGACACATTCCTTATCTGCAGGGGCTAGTGGAAGTGCTGATAGCTGAGAATGTAGCCTGCTCCCCAAGTGCCAGTTGGCATTTTGGAGAGAAAACTTGATGTTTGGAACACTGACTGGCCCTGCCTTTTCTAAATAATTAAGGGTGGTGGGGTGGTGGTGCGAGAAAGAGGATGGTCTATGAACACTGACCCTGGAAAATTAACTCCCGAGTGTGTGGGTTGTGGATAGCAGGAAAAGAACATCACCCGCAAATGACAGCAGTGCCTTTATTTATTTATTCATGCTTCTTTTTAGTTCTGAGTTGTTTTTAAGCCATAAATTAATGGGGCCACCATGAATTTTCAGAGAATGAGTTTTACAAAAATCTAAGTGTTTTAAATATTGCCAGGATTTACTTATATACGCTGTATATGAGAAAAGTCCTTCCAGTTATAGGGAGGAGAAAGAAAGTATATTCAGGAATTAAATTTTCACAGTTCTCTGAATTCTTATATTTCTCCTGTTGTCCATTTTTCTTTTTTTGTCCTTCATCCACCCCTTCCACCTTGACCCACTGTCTTCATCATCTAGTGCTGCCATAACAGAAATACCATGAGTGGATGGCTTTAACCAAGAGAAATGTAATACCTCACACTAAAGTAGGCTAATAGTCCAAATTCAAGGCATCAGCTCTAGGGGAAAGCTTTCTCTCTCTTTCGGCTCTGGAAGAAGGTCCTTGTCCTTAGCCTTCCCATGGTCAAGGAGCTTCTCAGGTGCAGGGACCTTGGGTCCAGAGGACATGCTCTGCTCCTGGTGCTGCTTTCTTGATAGTCTGAGGCCCCCAACTCTCTGCTTGCTTCCCTTTCGTTTTATCTCTGGAGAGATAAAAGGTGGTGCAGGCCACACCCCAGGGAAAGGTGACCTGAGTGAGGGTGGTGTTACAATCAATCCCACCCTAATCCTCTTAAAGTAAAATTACAATCACAAAATGGAGGACAACTACACAATAGTGGGAATCATGGCCTAACCAAGTTGAGACACACATTTTTTAGGGTCATAATTCAATCCATGACACCCACCAAACCAAACTTGTCACCATCAAGTTGATTCCAACTCATAGAGACCCTAGTTGATTCGAACTCATAGAGACCCTATAGCATAGAATAGAACTATTCCATAGAGTTTCCAAGGACTAGTTGGTGGATTCGAACTGCTGACCTTTTGGTTAGCAGCTGAGCTCTTAACCACTATGCCACCAGGGCTCCTCTTGATCCACAGTCCACCCTAATTCACCACTGTGTTAGAAACTAAGGTTTTGCTACTCTGAAATAAGAACCTTTTACTATACTTTTGTGTTAGTGGTTGCTTTTGGTACGTCTTTAAGCACTGAACAGTTACCTCACACCCGTTAAAAACCCATTGCCACTGAGTCTATTCCAACTCATAGCGGCCCTATAGGGCAGAGCAGAACTGTGCCATAGACTTTCCAAGGAGCGCCTGGTGGATTTGAACTGATGACCTTTTGGTTAGCAGCCATAGCTCTTAAACAGTACACCACCAGTGTGGGAGGGGTTTAATTGATAACATGATGTCTGGGCTCCAAGGGAGATGGAATGGATGTGCAGGAGAAGGGCATGCAGAGTCTGCCTGTATAGTCACCAGAACTCTGTTCAAGATCATAACACACCTCAGTAATCACTTGAATCTAAACATACAACTTTAACAGTTGATGTAAATGACTTTACACATGAATTTTGGAACTCAACTCTTTCTCAATGGAAGTTCCTTCAACCTAGCCGTTTGTTTGTATTCCCTTAATAATTATGAAAGCTAACAATTATTGTGTTCATTCTGTGTGTAAGGCCTTTTTCTAAGTGCCTTGTGTGTTTTCTTTAACCTGCGTAACAACCTTTTGAATAAGACCCATTTTAGAAATGGGAAACTGAGGCAGTGAGAGGTAAAGTAACGTGCCCAGATCACCCAGCTGATAAATTGAGTTAGGATTTAAACCCAGGCAGTTTGTTTCAGAATTTGCTTATGTAATCACTGTAGATGACAGCAGTGAGCCCTAGTGGCTCTGTGGTTAAAGAACTTGGCTGCTAACTGAAAGGTCAGTGGTTCGAACCCACCAGCCTCTCTGTAGGAGACAGATGTGGCAGTCTGCTTCAGTGAAAACCCTATGGGGCAGTTTTACTCTGTCCTTTGGGGTCACTGTGAGTTAGAATCGACTTGATGACAGTGGGTTTTGGCACATAATACTAATGTGCAGTGTATTCTGTATGCCGTGTATATGTTCAGAAACTAATTTTCCGAACATTTATGCCATATATAGATTACCAATCCAGTTGCCATTGAGTAGATTTTCACTCATGACGACCCCGTGAGTTTTCAGAGTAGGACTGCCCTCCATACGGTTTTCAATAGCTGTGACTATTTGGAGGTAGATTGCCAGGCCTTTCTTCCAAGGCAACTCTGAGTGTATTTAAACTGCCAACCTTTCAGTTAGTAGCTGAGCACTTAACTCTTTGTGCCACCTAATACATATATATACTAGGAGGTTTTCCTCCTTATTTGTACTTTAACGTTTTTTAGACTCTTACGAATACTTGTTCCTGGCAGTGAACTGGATGCTAAAGAACAGAATAGGCACATGTAACCCTCTCTCACCTTCTCCCTCCCCTCTTTCACAGAGATGAAATAAAAAGGAATTAATGAAGACAGATCATTGGATTAGGGCCCATACTCAGGGCTCTAACAGCATGGGGGGTTTCTCCTGTCACTTCAGTTCTTGTTCAGGAATTGGTACCTGCTTTTTGTGAATCACAAAGACCAGTGCTGTATATCAAGCCATTTAGATTTGGGGTATGGAGCAGTGATTTAAAAAAATTAAATTTTATTTTCAGAGATTTTTTCTAATAATTGTTTACATTTATTTATTTATTTTTAAAGTTAGACCCTGCTTTATTTTAGAGAGGAACAAACTTTCAAAGTTTTTAAGCAAACATTGGTCAGGGCTGGGCTTTTTTTTTATATTAACTTTTATTGAGCTTCAAGTGAACGTTTACAAATGAAGTCAGTCTGTCACATATAAGTTTGTATACACCTTACTCCGTACTCCCACTTGCTCTCCCCCTAATGAGTCAGCCCTTCCAGTCTCTCCTTTCGTGACAATTTTGCCAGCTTCCAACTCTCTCTATCCTCCCATCCCCCCTCCAGGAATTGGCACCTCCTTTTTGTGAATCACAAAGACCAGTGCTTTATATCAAGCCATTTAGATCTGGGGTATGGAGCAGTGATTTAAAAAAATTAAATTTTATTTTCAGAGATTTTTTCTATTAATTGTTTACATTTATTTTAATTGTATATTCTAAAACCCCTACAAAAAGGCATGAAATAATTGTTTAAATTTTAATTCATATGGGTCAAAATGTATGTTAAACTACCTATCGTCACCTTCACAGTCGTCGTTATGTTTGAGCCAATTGTTGTGGCCACTTGTTACCAAGTATGACCTGCTTCTCCAGGGACTGATCTCTCCTGACAACATGTCCAAAATATGTGAGATGAAGCCTCGCCATTCTTGCTTCTAAGGAATATTCTGGCTGTACTTCTTTCAAGACAGATTTGTTCATTCTTTTGGCAGTCCATGGTATATTCAATATTCTTTGCAAACACCGTAATTCAATGCCTTCAATTTTTCTGTGGTCTTCCTTATTCATTGCCCACCTTTCGTATGCGTATGAGGCGACTGAAAGCACCATGGCTTGAGTCAGGCGCACATTAGTTTTCAAGGTGACATCTGTACTTTTGAACACTTTAAGAGGCCTCTGGCAGCAGATTTGCCCAATGCAATGTGTCGTTTGATTTCTTGACTGCTGCTTCCATGGGTGTTTATTGTGGATCCAAGTAAAAATGAAGCCCTTAATGACGTGAACATTTTCTCCGTTTATCATGATGTTGCTTATTGGTCCAGTTGTTAGGCTGTTAGTCTGTAGTCTTTGATCTTCAGCAGTAAATGCTTTAAGGCCTCTTCACTTTCAGCAAGCAAGATTGTATCATCTGCATATCTCAGGTTATTAATGAGTCTTGCTCCAATCCTGATGCCTTATTCTTCTTCAGACCAGCTTCTCAGATTATTTGCTCAGCATACAGGTTGAATACATATGGTGAAAGGATACAACGGTGATGCACACCTTTCTTGACTTTAAACCATGCTGTATTCCTTGTTCTGTTTAGATGACTGCCTCTTGTTCTATGTACAGGTTTCTCATAAAAACAGTTAAGTGTCCTGGAAATCTCATTCTTCCCCATGTTATCCATAATTTGTTATGAGCTGGAGTAGGTCTCAGAAATAATGTACCATTTCTTCCAGTTGGTTGTGCATGGCTGCCTACTTCCCTAGGTGGTAGCAGCTAAGGCCTGTCTCAGAAACACTCTCCTCCCCACTTAGCATGAGTTTTCACACTGGTCCATCTTCTTTCCCTTGTGTGTCTCCTGCCCTCCTCAGTGGCTGGGGAAAATGATAGTAGTCCACTGATGAGATTTATTCTTTTATTATACTTTATTTTATTATTTGTTTTTATAACATAGTTCTGTTAAAATCAAGGGTAATAAAAATGTTTGTATGATGGAAGTGGATAATCCCACCCACTGTGTCCATCTAAAGTTTCATGAGAAAACTGTGCCCACAACAGAGGGCTCCCACTCCTCTGGCTCACTGTATTTTCTCCTTGTTTATTTGCTCTTCCCTCTTTCCTGATGGATGCATGGAACCACTGAGCTTCAGGACTCCACAATTCTGCTTTTCATACCAGTGTTACTGTAATCTTGGGTTCATGGGCTGCCTTGCCACAGATTTACTCATTCTGTTTCTGTTAATTATTTCATTACTTAAAAATCTCTCATGAATTTTTCCAGAAGTACATTCTATTCCTCAAAAACTTGGAAGCAATGGGAAAGTATGCAAAAAAAAAAAAAAGCAAGAAAACATACGTAATGCATAGAATAAATTATTAACGTTCCGATATGTCTATTTTCTTGCTTATATTGGCATGTATGTGTATTAGAGTCTCTGGTTGATGCAAATGGTTAATATCTTGAGCTGCTGACAGAAAGTTGGAGTTCAGGTCCACCCAGAATTGCTGTGAAAGAGAGGTCTGGCAGCCTACTTCCGAAAACTCAGCCATTGGAACCCCTATGGGGTACAGTTCTACTCTGGCACACTGGTGTCATCATGAATCAGAACTGACTCAGTGGCAACTGGTTTTATGTGTGTATTAGCACACACATTTATGTATATTAACACAGATATTACATCCTGATATTTTCATTCAACATTAGTCTTTTCATGGTAATTTTTTTTTGTTTTTTTTTAATGAGGGCATTAAATTACTTTGTAATATTCTGTGTGCATGTAGTACATGGTTTTTAGCGATTTGACTATAGTTGCAATAATGTACATGTTTCTAGTAATCTTCAACCTATACTTACCTCTTTTTAACATACATCTCTGCCATTAAATCTCTTTGTTTAAGTGTTGTTTAACACTCATTACGCCTAAGGGATGGTCTCAGAAGCAGCCCTGATCAATTTTTCTCCCTCTTACTCATGAAGCCCCTTAATGTATTTCAAGGTATCAACTACGAAGGATTTTACATACTTATCCTTTGTTTATTTTTCATTCAGTCAGTATATTCCATGGGCCAGAAGTAGTCTATGTTATGCAGATACAGTGGTGAAAGGTACACACTGTCCCTGTCGTCATGAAGGGGACAACCCAGTGCAGGTGGGAGGAGCACTGGGGAAATGCAGCTGAGAGAAAGGACAGACAACCCTCCAGGAACCACACTGGACTTCAGAGAGGCTTGTTGGCTGCTGTTCACCTGGCAGGCTTCTAGATACCAGAGTACCCTTGGGCTTGGTGCCTGCTCCTCTCTCTATTGACACCCTCCCTCTAGGATGCCTCAGTGAGTTTACTGCTGTCTATTTGTAGCTATGGACCTGAGGTTTATACCTCCATCCATTCAAACTCCTCCTGGGTCCAGACTCATATATTCAAATGTCAGCCTAACTCTCTGTATTGACCTCTTTATGCATTATAATGATACATTCCTCATATGGCCATCATGAAAAGCAAACATGAAAGGAAAAGCACAGGAGTGCCTGGCACCAGTGTAGGTACTCAATGAGCATTAGCTGTTGGTATTATTCTTGACATCTCCGTGTGGGGTGAAGTTTTATTACCGGACATCTCCATGTGGATATCTAACAGCTGCACCATGTTATCTAGGCTATGAAACAATTCTTGGTTCCAACCACCATTCCGTTCTTATCGATGAATTTCTCAGGACTTCGGTGATGGGAGTGTGTGTTTTTCCACACAATGGACATGATTAGGAATGGTAGGCCAGGTCCTGCACAATAAATTGCTCCAACATTCCTATGGGTGACCATTGAGACAAGTTTCAGCCACTGAATGTAGCAAAGAATTGGAACTACTCTCAGCTGTTCATGTGAGTACTCTCAATCCAGAATATCTGGTAAATCAACTGTTAGGGATTGAATTGTGTCCCTCCAAAATGTATGTGGAAATCCTAACCCCTGTACCTGTAATTCTGACCTTGTTTGGAAATAAGGGGCCTGCTTTTATTATGTGAATGAGGTCATACCAATGTAGGGTGGGTCCTAAGCCTAACTCTTCTTAGTTATAAAAGGAGCAGAATACACACAGACACAAACAGGTGAAAAGGAAGACAGACAAAGAAGACAGATGCTTCTAGAAGGCCAGGAACACAAATGATTGCTGGCATCTACTAGAAGCTGAGGTAGACAAGGAAGGACCTCCCACTACAGCCATGCCCTGAATTCGAACTACTACCTGCTAAACTGTGAGAAAATAAATTTCTGTCCTTTAAAAGCCATCCAGTTGTGTTATTTTTTGTTATGGAGGGACTAGGTAACTAACACACATACCCGTTCTTATAAGTTCAGCCCAGTGCAGAATAATTTTCTTCCCTCCTTGGTCTAGCCCACCCGAACCTCCTCTTTCCCTATCAGTGTCCTTTGCTTTCACCTAAGAGCTATGACAGAGTCCGCTTGATGCTGACGCATTGAAATTTCAATTTATTTTTTATTTATGATTACTATTAATTCCAATATTTTCTACAGTTTTCAATGGAGACAGTCCTATAATCTATGAATAGCAGTTATACTTTTTTTGTACTAGCTTACACTTCCAGTGTTAAATGTTTAATAAAAATAATGATAGAAGCATCCTTATTTTATTTTTTATTAATTTTAAAGAGAATGTCCCACACGTCACCATGAACTATCATGCTAGTTGTAGTTTTCCACGTTCGGGAACTCCTTTTCTGTTCCATGTTTGCACCTAGTCCTTATCTGTCCGTGTGATTGGATTTTATCAACCTGCTTTGCCCCCATCTCTTGAGGTGAGCATATGTCTTCTCTTCTTTCACCTATGCATGTGGTGAATGAAATTACTAAATCTTTAATGTTCACTCAAATTTGTATGCCTACAATAAACCGCCTTGATCATGGCATGTTACGTGGTTTACCCTTTGCTGGATTTCCTTTGCTGGCATCTTATGTAGGGTTTTGCATCTCAGTTACTGAGTGTGCTTGTCCTCTAACTCTTCTTCTACCTTCCTTCTCTAATTTGTTATCATTTTTAAACTAGCCATAAGGATCAAGTTAGGGGAGTGTCTCATGGTTTTCTAATCTCTGTTGACTGCGTACAAGATTAAAATGACTGTTTCTTGCATGTTTGCTGGAACCTGACTGGAAACGATCTAGGTCTGCCATTTTCTTTGTAGGGAGATCTTGAACTACTGACCCATTTTATTTAGTGGTTAAAGGCCTCTTCTGGTGCTAATTTACTTGTAAAAAATTCTGATGCATGTTCTAGATTGCTCGAATCTCATCTTTAAATATTGATTATCAGGGCTTGTAGCCTCATGCAAGCCAATTAATCAATCCCAGATTTCCCCAAAGTCAGGCTCTGCAACTATTCCCGGTACCAAATTCCCTCATCTAAGACTTATTTGCAAAGAAAGATACAACAGTATGCTATCTACGCGGTTGTGTATCCGCAGCCTTCTTGAGTCCATAACGTGAGGTTACAGTCTTCTAATACTTTTTTTGTAATTGTTCTCTTTCTTTTTTTTTTTTTTTTCCTTTTTTCACTGCCAATACCGCCCCCCACCCCAGTCTAGTAGTTTTAAAGTTGTGCGTTTCAGGTTCAAGTCTGTAATCCAGCTGGGATTCTGTGTGTGCTGCATGTGTGCATCAAAAGAACACGCTTCTAGAAGCAGAAAGCAGGCAGTGCGACTGTTCGGTGGTTGGCGGGGCGGGGGGAGGGGAGCTGCTGCCCAGAGAGGGCGCCCGAGGGAGGCAGGAGATGCCGGGCTGCCCACCGCAAGCCCGCAGACTCCAAGGAGGCGGAACCTGCGTGCACCATGAGCCTTTTGAGACAGGCCCAAGCCCGCCCAGCCGGGTGCTAACCTCGCACCCGCCAGGCTTGCGGGTTCCCCCAGGACTAGGGGAAGCCTGAGGCCAAGGAGGACAAGACCTAGGGTCTGGACCTGGGAACTGGTTCTGCCACGTGTGATCGCAGCACTTACGCCGGGAAGGAGGGCAGGAAGCATATCGCAACGTGCGTCCGGACGATGACCCAGAAGGGCAGGAGTTGTGGTCACCCACGGACTCTGCGTCTGCATATGGACGCCCCCAGGGTGCAATTCCAGGAGCAGAAGGCAAAGCCACAGAGGCCACAGTGCACCTCGCTGATGCTCCCCAGGGGCATTTCCCTAAATTTGGGGAACAGTCCCTCCTCTGGGCTAGGGACTTTGTTTCCTCCATTGTCATCACTGACTGTGAGCAGACTCTTGTCTAGGCAGACTAACGAGGAGTTATCAAAATGAGCTCCAAACTCCGGATTTGAGTTAAGGATCATAAATTAACACAGAGAAATACGACTTTAGCAATAAGTGCCTGCTTGAAGCCCAAGTTGCCTGAAAACACGGAATTTCAGTCTTTCAGCTCCTCTGCTAATCTAGGGACTAAGAACAGGATCTCACTGGAGCTCAAAGATGTGGGGCACTGGGAATACTCTGGGTCTGTCTGCTCATGGCTGATTGCCTGATTCCCAGTTTTATTATACAGCTTAAATACAGACCAGAAGAGGAGTTTGGGGCTTGACACCTGACATCTTAACACCAGTTCCTGTTTCTTGAGGAAGGAAGAGGTAAAATAAATTAGCGTTTACTGTTTCCTTCTCCATCCCCGAAGTCCTGATGAAGACCCTCTCAGGTAAGGACTGACAGGGAGTGGCTTGGTTTACTATTCAACTTTGTCCTTCGGTCACTTTGTTTATGTCCTGCATGTAAACTATTGTGCATTGAGAAGCATTCTAATTCTTGTGCAGAAGGACTAGACCTCCTGCAGAATGACTATATTGTGCCTCCCTCGGGCACCCCTGTCTGCGCAGCACCCCCCAACCCCAACTGCCGAACCGCCTCTCTCCTGGCATTCTGCTTCTAGAAGCATGTTCTTTTGATGCAGAGATGCAGCACACACAGAATCCCAGCTGGATTACAGACCTGAACCTGAAGACCTTATGCAGAATGACAATTTATGAACCACTAAGCTCAGTACTAAAGCAGGTACTTACCCCTCAGAGAAGGCCCTGGGGAAGGTTGACACCTGCATTCCCCAGCGCTCCTGCTGCTCTAGAAGTGCCTGAAATGCCTCTCTGGGAAAGGCCTTCAGAGTAGTAGGCTCATGGCCCACGTGGGAATTCAGGCCTATTTTTCTGTTAGAACATCTCATTTCGCTCTGAAAATATTATTATCCAGTTTATTCACCAGGCATGAGTACAGACATCTCATATTTTCAAAATTAACCCCATTCTCTAATACTAATGTGCCACCAAGAGTATATTCCAAAGTGTTTGCAATAGGCTAGAAAGTCTTTGCAAAGAGGGGAGTCCTGCGCCATGTTGTGCAGTGACAACAGGGTTGGCATAATATGTTTACCGAGATACCTACCACTTTTTTTTATTTTTTATTGTGCTTTATTTGAAACTTTACAGAGCAAATTACTTTCTTGTTCAACCATTTATACACAATTGTTTTGTGACATTGGTTGCAATATTCATGATGTGTCAATATTGTCCTCTCCTATGCTCCAGTTCCCCATTTCCATCCGCCATGATTCCTGTTCCGTCCTGCCCTCTTTTCAGTGCTTTTGGGCTGGTTTTGTACTTTTGGTCTCATACACATGATTGAACTAAGAAACACTTTCTTCACGTGTGTTGTTGTTTGTTTTATAGACCTGTCTAATCTTTGGTGGAGGGCGAACTTCCGAAGATACTTTCCACTTTGTTGCTTTCCATAATTCCTGAAATTCCAAGCCTGCCACCTGAAGAACTTCCTTTAGTGTTTCATTTAGAGCAAGTCTGGTGGCGATGAATTCTCTTAAGCGTCTTTCACCTGAGAATGTCAATATTTTTCCTTTACTCATGAAGGAAATAACAGCCTATAGAACACCGGGTTAATGTTTCTTTTCTTTCAGTGTTGAAAAAATGTTGTTTTCACAGCCTTTTGGCCTCCATGGCTTCTGATGGTGAATACAGAGTCATTCCAATTGTTTCTCCTGTGTGAGATGAGTTGTTTTCTCTCTAGCTTCTTTGAAGACATTTTCTTGGTCCTTGTTATTCCACAATTGACTATGAGGCATTTGGGCATAAAATTATGTGAGTTTAACTTGTTGGAGTTTGCAGAGCTTCTTGAATCTGTAAGTTTATGTCTTTCAACAAATTGGGAAAGTGTTGAGCCAGTATTTGTTCAGATACTTTTTTCTACACCACATATTTTTTCTACAACGTATGGAATTCCAATAAATAAATGTTAGATATTTTTGAATTTTTTTGAGGCTCTGTTCATTTTTTTTCAATATTTGTTCTCTGTTTTCAGATTGGATATTTTCAATTGAACTGTTTTCATCTCATTGATCCTTTTGTCTGTCAACAGCATTCCGCTGTAGAGCTGATCAAGTGAATTTTTTATCTCCATTTTTCTGTTTTTCCTGTCTAAAATTTTCATTTGTGAATGGTTTCTATGTATTTTTCTATTTTTCTAAGTTGTGCCTGTTACTTCTTTGAGCATGGTTAAAGTAGCTTTTTAAAGTTTTTGTCTGTGATTCCAAGACTGTGTCTTACTTCAATCTTACAGAAAATGTCGATGTTGTTTGTTTTAGGAATCACTTGACCCAGTTATGTTCAGGCTGCAGGTTCTTTCCCAACTTCTGTGTGTTGTGGCTCAGATGTCAGTTCAGATTTTGAAGACTTTGCAGTGATATTTGGATGTAATCTATGGGAGTGTCACTCAGTCTGGGACCTTGTTGGTGTTCTAACCCATAATGCAGTTCTCAAAGGATTGATCTACTTCTTAGGGTCAGAGCAAAGCATATGCAACTGTGGGAGTGGGGAGGGGTATGAAAAACAACTTTATGGTATCCCCCTCTTGAGCCGCCTGGTCTCTGTCTCTCTGAGGCTCTCTGATGTCTGAGCAGCTACCTTCCTGGTCCACTGGCAAGAATGTTGGGGCTTTAATCTCTTCATTCTGCTGCACAATTAAGTGACTGGGTCTGCGTATGAGGCCAAATAATGGTAAGATGGAGAAAATGTAACAGAGATTCCTGTACATTATTTGGTCCTTATATACTTAGGTCAGAGAGAAGGCACACTGTTTCGGGTGATACTTCGAAACAGGTATGGAGAAAAAGGCATTAACAGGTCGATAGCTGCATACTAGGTGTTACGGATTAAATTCTGTCTTCCCAAAATGTATATATCAGCTTGACTAGGCCATGCTTCTCAGTATTGTGCGATTATCCACCATTTTGTCAGCTGATGTGATTTTCCAATGTATTGTAAATCATACCTCTATGATGTTAATGATCGAGGATTTGAAGCAGTTATGTTAAGGAGGCAGGGCTCAGTCTACAAGATTAAGTTGTGTTTTAAGTCAATCTCTTTTAAGATATAAAAGAGAAAAGAGCAGAGAGACAGGGGGACCTCAGTAGCACCAAGAAAGAAGTGTCAGGAGCAGTGCATCCTTTGGACCTAGGATCCCTGTGCTGAGAACCTTCTTGTCCAGGGGAAGATTGGTGACAAAGACCTTCTCGTAGGAGTGACAGAGAGAAAAAGCCTTCCCCTGGAGTTGGCACCCTGAATTTGGACTTATAGCCTCCTAGACTGTGAGGGAATAATTTTCTTTGTTAAAGTCATCCATTTGTGGTATTTCTGTTACAGGAGCACTAGATATCTAAGACGCTAGGTACCAGGAGATGTACATTTCCCAGCTCTTTCGCTCCCAGGGACACTATGACTAAGTAGCCAATGCCATAAATCCATGCGAGCAGACTGTTCTGATTACTGCTTTGACTCTACTGTCTGTTATGGTAACCACACCCACCTCGTCTTTGTTGATTGAGTGCCACCACTTGGATGCTACCACCATGGGGTCCAGTCAACTGCATTGTAGTCAGGTGTCTTCATTCAGTTAGGGCAGTTCTCACTGTGGACTCTTACTTACATAAAATAGCAACCACAGAAGTCTTCAATAATGCTGGGGCTTGCTTCCCAAATTTGTACCTCACTGCTATGGTAAAAAGAGAGCCCTCTGGGCACTCCGTGTGTGGGTCTGTGGGTCCAGCCTAATAAATCCATTCTAACATTTCAATTTCCCTCAGCCTTTGGATACCTTCTCCTACAGTATACAATGGCAGATCTGCCATTTCCACTTGATTTATTTTAGGCCACCACTTAATCCATGCTTCAGTAAACCAGCCAAATAAACTATGAGATCCTTTTCTAACCTCTCAAGCTGAAACACTGAATGAAGAATCTATGCTTCCTGGGCCTATATCAATAAACTCAGACTAATCCACCTTTATGTTGCTTGCACCGTTATCCCACACCCAAAATAGCCATTCCCACACATATTCACCAGGTTTCTGTATGTATATATTAGAAAAATCAAGCAGTTCTTTTGGAGTTTAGCATAGCTTTTCCTGGGTCACACTTCATAGCTCACCTTTTGGGGCTTGTTGGGACTGAAGTCTAGGTATAGGTCTAGAAGCAAAAATGGGCAGTGGCAGTGGGATGTTCAGCCGTGTCTTATAAGGCATCTGCCTAAGGTGATGCCCCAGGCAATGCCCCAGACACCACCCCAGGAGACAACTCAAACAAGACACTTCAGGCACAGCTGGGGTAATCTCATCAGATGGAGGTGGAAGGGATAATTGTTTTACTGGGAAGGGTGGCTTAGCCGGCAAAGTTAGAGAATCTCTTCAGATGGGAGTAAGAGGTCTGGTTCTGTTAGGAAGAGCGATTCAACAGAAATTGGAGGTTCATTGTCCCCCGCTTCCTGACTATCTGCCCATATGTCCTCATCCCAAGTTTCAGGATCCCATTTCTTCCCAATCAGTGCCCTTACTTTAACTTCAGAAACCATTTGAGGTTGGATATTCAACTGGCGCTTTAATTCAGTCACTCTTATGATAAGAATCTGAGTTTATTTTTGGCAGCATTAGCCTTGTTACTATAAGAAATATGGTTTTCTTTCTGGGCACAAGTGGCAGCTTTCAGATCTTGTATGTGGTGCTTGAGCTTTGAGTCCATTTCTTTCATTCACCAGTGTGGCTAGCAAAAGCAGGACCAACCAAGCAGCTTCCTTATTATTCTTATTCTGACAAAATTATAGAAAAGTATCAAATATGTAATCAGGCAGAGCCTTGTCTCTCACAAATATTTGATCCAGTGGTAGTAGTATTTTGCGTATTTCTATTGTCACCTCCCACCATGGATTAGCAATAGCCTATTTACTACTGGAGACAGTCATCAGTGCCTTTAAGATTAGCCAGACTTGAGAATCAATTGAGAAAACTCATCCTTAAGATTTGGTTCCTCTGGAACCAGTGTAGGTACCAAATGTCTTAGCCTGGGATCTCTAGAGATGCAAAACTGGTGAACAGAATATATATATACACACATATATATGAAAAAAAAAAAGAGTGTGTGTATATATACGTGTGTGTGTGTGTATATATATATATATATATTAAAAAAAAATTTTTTTTTTTATATGGAAACCCTAGTCGCATAATGGTTAATAGCTATAGCTGCTAACCAAAAGGTTAGCATTTCGAATCCACCAGGCGCTCCTTGGGAACTCTGTGGGGCAGTTCTGCTCTGTCCTGTAGGGTCACTATGAGTTGGAACCGACTCGACGGCAATGGGTATACACACACACACACACACACACACACCCATATATGCTTACATATGTTAGTTGTGGATGTTAGAGGCCATCGATCCTGTGTAAAACAGAATGAAACACCGCCTAATCCTGAACCATCCTCACAATCATTGCTATGTTTGAGCCCATTCTTGCAGCCATTGTGTCAGTTCATGTTGTTGAGCGCCTTCCTCTTTTTTTCTGACCCTCAGCTTTTCCAAGCATGATGAGCCTTTCCTGGGACAGGTCCCTCCTGAAAATATGTCCAAGGCACGTGAGACGAAGTCTCGCCATCCTTGCTTCTAAGGTGCATTCTTGGTGTACTTCTTCCCAGATGGATTTGTTTATTCTTCTGGCAGTCCATGGTATATTCAGTATTCTTTGCCAACACCATATTTTAAATGAATCAGTTCTTTGGTTTTCCGTATTCACTGTCTAACTTGCTCAAGCATGTGAGGTGATAGAAAATATCATGGCTTTGCTCAGGCACACCTTAGTCCTCAAAGTGACATCTTTCCTTCACAACACTTTAAGGAGGTCTTTTGCAATAGATTTGCCCAATGCAATACATTGTTTGAATTCTTGACTGCTGCTTCTGTGGGCATTGATTATGGATTCAAGTTAAATGAAATGCTTGATGACTTCAGTATTTTCTCTGTTTATCATGGTGTTGCTTACTGGTCCAGTTGTGAGAATTTTTGTTTTCTTTATGTTGAGGTGTAATCCATACTGAAGGCTGTAGTGGTTGCTCTTCATCAGTAACTGCTTCAAGTCCTCTTTACTTTCAGCAAGCAAGGTCGTATCAGCTGCATATCATAGGTTGTTAGTGAATCTTTCTCCAAAACTGATGCCATGTTCTTCTTCTTACAGACCAGCTTCTCAGATTATTTGCTCAGCATACAGATTGAGTAAGTATGGTGAAAGGATACCACCATGACACATAACTTTCTCATTTTAAACCACACGGTATCCCCTTGCCCTACTCAAATGACTGCCTCTTGGTCTACATAGATATTCCGCATGATTACACTTAAGTGTTCTGGAATTCCCATTCTTTGGTAAGCTATCCATAATTTGTCATGAGCCACACAGTTGAGTGTGCTTGTATAGGAAACAAAAATAGGTAAACATCTTAGTGATAGTCTCTACTTTCAGCCAAGATCCATCAGACATCAGAAATGATATCCCACGTTCCATGTCTTCCTCTGAATCCAGCTTGAATTTTTGGTAGTTTCCTGTCTGTGTACTGCTGCAACTGTTTTTAAATTAAATTCAGCAAAATTTTTCTTGCATGTAATGTTAATGACATTGCTCGATAATTTCCGCATTGCGTTGGACCACCTCTCTTTGGAATGGGCACACATATAGATCTCTTTCAGTCATTTGGTCAGGTAGCTGTCTTCCAAATATATTGGAATAGACAAGTGAGCACCTCCAGCACTGCGTCCCTGTGTTGAAACATCTCATTTGGTACGCCATCAATTCCTGGAGCCATGTTTTTTGCCAATGCCTTCAGTGCAGCTTGGAGTTCTTCCTTCAGTACCATCAGCTCTTGATCCTATGCTACCTCCTGATATGGTTGAACGTCGACCAATTGTTTTTGGTGTATTGAGTCTTTGTATTCCTTCCATCTACTTTTGATGTTTCCTCTGTTGTTCGATATTTTGCCCATAGAATCCTTCAGTATTGCACCTAGAGGCTTGAATATTTCCTTCAGTTCTTTCAGTTTGAGAAATGCCAGGTGTTTTCTTCCCTTTTGGTTTTCTAACTCCAGATCTGTTCACATTATATTATCATACTTTGTCTTCTCCAGCTTCCCTTTCAGGTATTCTATTGAGCTCTTTTACTTTATTTTTCCTTCCATTCTCTTTAGCTACTGTACATTCAAGAGCAAGATTCAGAGTCTCTTGTGACATCCTCTTTGGTGTTTGCTTTCTTTCCTGTCTTTCTAATGACTTTTTGTTTTTTTCATATATGATGTCCTTGCTATCATCCCACAACTAATCTGGTCTTCGATCATTAGTGTGCAGTGCATCAAATCTATTCTTGAGATGGTCTCTAAATTCAGGTTTGATATACTCAAGGGCATACTTTGACTCATGGACTTGTTTGAATTTTCTTCAGCTTCAACTTGAATGTGAATATGAGCAACTGATCATCTGTTCTGCAGTCAGCCCCTGGCCTGATTCTGACTCATGATATTGACCAAGTGAAGAGTGATTCAGAGAAAAACATGGGTAGAGTGTGACCTAATTTCCATAAAAACAAACAAATGAATGTACTTACATGTGTCCCGGCAAAAAGAAGTGTGTAAAAGGGTACATATGTATCTTGGACACTGGACACTTCAGGGGAGCAGGTACAATATACTTATGTGGGGATGGCTCTTATTATAACTTCTATATACAAATCTCTATTGTTAAATGTGTTATAAGAATGTAAAAGCTTTTAAAGTTTAATAACATCATACGTGTATGTGTGTGTATTTGAAACTTTTTTTCTTTTGACTATTTTATATATGTGTTTTTTAGTTATCTAGTTTTTTTTTTAGTGTGGCTATAGCAGAGATACCACAAGTGGATGGCTTTAACAAACAGAAACTTATTCTCTCACAGTTTAAGAAGCAACAAGTTTGAAGTCAGGGCACCAGGTCTAGGAGAAAGCTCTCTCTCTTTGTGGCTCTGGGGGAAGGTCCTTGTCATCTATCTTCCCCTGGCCTAGGAAATTCTCAGCGCGTGGACACTGGGTCAAAAAGACGTGCTCCACTCCAGGCACTTCTTCCTTGGTGGTATGAGGTCCCTCTCATTTCCGCTCACTCTTCTCTTTGTATCTCAAAAGAGACTGACTCAAGACTCACCCTAATCCTGTAGATTGTGTCCTCCCTCATTAACCTAACTGCCTCTAATCCCGCCTTATTTACATCACAGAGGTTAGAATTTACAACACATAAGTAATCACATCAGATCACAAAATGCAGGACAACCACACAATACTGGGAATCATGGTCTGGCCAGGTTGGCACACGTTTTGGGGGACACTATTCAATCCATAACAACAGAGAAAACACTGTCTTCAATGCCAGATTCAGAGACTTTTATCAATCTATGAAGGGCAAACACAGAAATTGAACAAAATTCAGACCAGCGAATTATTGCTTGCTCTTGTAACTAATGACTTCTTCTGGTCTCTGTACCTGGAAATGGCCAAAAAGAATTCTGTGAGGATTAATTCAGTTATTGCTAAAACATCTACTGCATTTACATGTCTACAGATAAGGAATAATGCTGGACACCATGTGTGATTCATTAAGTAACACAGGGACTATTAGACTGTTGTTCTCCTTCTCTGATATGCCACTATCACCTTCTCCCCTTGTTGCTCTCCTGAAAAACCCACACTTGTATATTCTAGGCTTTTTTCCAGGATTGAATTTGCAGGAAGTTGAAGATACATCTTTGAAAGATAAAGAAGACTTTGGCCACATTGTCTTTAGACAGTCGAACTTCCCAGCCAGCCTCTGTGCAGGATGGGAATTCACAATCCCTCCTACTCAGTACCTCTGAGCAGGACGGGATTTCTGTTTCATTATCAGGAGACTGTGGAATTCACCCCTCTTCAGAAAACTTACTTTCCTTTGCCTCAAACTGTCCCTCTCAGGATCTGTCATGGTCACTCTGAGAAATTCACATGGGCAGCCTGTATGGAAGTGCCCATCCTAGAGTCCCTGCCCTCCCTTCCTTGCTCCGTAGGGCTTCCTCCGACACTTGGGGTCACATCTCCCAGGGAGTACACACCTCTGGCACTTCCAGGGATTCCCAGGCCCTGGGATACTGTGGATGGGACTTGGAACTCAATCTGTTTCTTCCCATCCTCACCTTTGGTTATTTGTGTTCTGTCTTCACCAGATTTAGGAGGCCTTGTCTTCTCTTTGCTCATTTCATTTCAGTCAGGCTTTTCTATTCCAACTCTCTGATCTCAGGACACATCAGGTTAGACCACAGAAAAGAGAAAGACCAAGCAAACATCACTGATCTGTGCAGAAGCTGCTGGGAAGGGATTCGATTCTCATTGGTTTAGGGTTTTAAGCCCACTGCTCACCGGCAGGCAGGTTCCCCCCAGAGTCTGGCTTCTGTCTGCTACCTTGTACTACAAAGAACTCAGTGACCAGCCCACCTTCACAATCACACCTCCCTTAGAGCTATCTTTGCAGAGGCTCTTTCTCAGACTTCCATGTCCCACTGAAATCCCATTTCTCTTTCCTTACAAACATTGTGCTCATTCTCAGGGCCCTGAGACCTCATCTGCAGGTGAGTCTTGTCCTCTTCTCTCCTTGGCGGGGGGAGCTTTGGAGTGGACCTCATGTCTTTGGACAGCTATCCTGGGGCTTCTTCCACCCTGGTGCTCTAGGGCTGGATCTCTCCATGTACTTGAGGGGTCGTGGAAGGGGCACAAGGCTAAAAGAGTGGATCTTCCAGGTGAGGTGGGTTTAAGAAGCCTGAATGAAGTTCTTCCCTGAAGGGTGCATATTTTGCAGTCCAGACATCCTGCTCCTCTCAGTCTAAGTGTCCTAGCACGTCTTCAGGTGCTTTCTCCTTTGACCTTGAGGCCATGCCTGCACCCTCTGCAGCCAGGTCTCCGACATGTGTAGCAGCACCAGTAGGTGTGGTAGCCTCTTCAGCCCCTGTCTCCTCCTCCAGATGCTCCTGGAGGTGCCTGGCTCTTCTTGCCAGGACTCCAGGATGCTGACCAGGGACTCAGTGTTGGTTAGACTGAGGGCAGACCTGATGGCACTCACTTTCTTCAAAAACTCGGCCTCAAGACCAGGGGCCTTTTGCCGACAGGGGTGTGAGATGTTTTGGTCTGGTCTGCCAGACCATGGCTAACCCCTTGACCTTACACACTTGGGTAGAATACTCATACTTGACCTATGGATCTCTGGAGTAATTTGATGAGTGGGAATTCTGCCTAGTGGAAGCTGATGCAAAAGGCCTCGCTGATACTTGGGGAATCCTCCTGGGCTTGGAACTTGGGCTTTTTGTTCTCATGTTCTACCCTGAGTGACACTTTCCTCTTGGGTTGAGACTTGCAATAATGGAGAGTTAATTTACATGAGCCCTCTGGGCTCTGGTGTCTCAACTGTGACCTAAGTCTCTGGTCTAGGCATCCCTGGAGGCCTCTCCATCACCACCATCCTCCACTTCCACAGTCCCCATGGTTTCTTTCTTCTTCCCCAGGCACAGACCATACTTTAGGGAATTTACTCTGGGCAATAATGTCTCCTCCAGAAAATTTCAGCGATGGTACTACCTTATAGCAAAAGTCTATCGTTTTTCCAAAAATTATAATACATTGATTTAAAAATAAAACTCCCAGTTTTCTTTTAGTAGATTCCAATTCATAGCAACCCTATAGGACAGAGTAGAACTCCCCTTAGGGTTTCCAAGGAGCAGCTGGTGGATTCCAACTGCCAGACCTTTTAGTTAGCAGCCGAAGGTTTATCCTGTGATAGTTTATAATATAAACAGAGGATCGCCACATTAAAAAAAATTTTTTTTTTTTTTGCGTTTGTTGGATGGAAGTGAATTTGCTCCTGTGGAATATGGAAGTTACCTCATCCTCTGCACCTTCATGATAATACATGGTTTCTCTAAAAACTGTTTTCTATGAAAGTTATTTTTTTTAGTAAATTTAGAGTGTAAACATTGAAACAGGAGAATCGGTCTCCTCTTTGTAACTTGTTTTCATACTCCTTTTAAGGGAAGGATTTTCACAGAAGGAATTATACTTAAAGAGACAGCGTAATTTGTACTTTTATGTGTGATTTAAAACTTCTCCTCGTACCCTTAACTAGCCTACACCAGGAGATTAAGATTGCCTTTCTCTGAACAGAAGCCCATTACCATGTCCTTCAGCGTGAGGCAGAAACAGATGTCCGTATTTGAGAGTCTGATGGCACAAACCTTAGTAGCTGAATCACAACCATGCCTCCTGTGTGGGCGAGCGGGGCTTGTATATGTCAGCTTAAGGGTCAGTTTTTTTCTGAGTTTGAGGGAAGGATTGGCGAGTTAAGGAAGAAAGAGAAGGAGTTTGGGAGGGGAGTGTAAGCTCCAGTGACAGACAGAAGATGGGGTGGGGGATCTCTCAAAGGGTATTAGAGGCCAGTCAGAAAAGCAGGAAGCAGCAGGAAGCAGGGCCAGTGGAGGGCAGCACTGGGTGGAGGAGGACAGCAGAGGTAATAGTAGTAGGGAGGGCAACAAAACTGGCCTGAAAAGAGTGATACATGACTGATCCTAGATGAAGCTCAGGTTGAGAAAAGTAGGAAAATAAAAAATTCTATCCTGTAGCCATGTTTGTGGTTAGGGGTTGTTAGGCTCTTGAGGGAGGTGGGCAGGAGACACAGGAGGGGAAGGGGAGTTCCTGGATCTAGGAAGGAGTCTACAGCCCTTCTTCTGCCCTCAATGATGTGGGTTCTGGCCTCTTCAACCTACCACTCCCAGAACCTCCTGAGAAATTTCCTTAGTTCTTCACATGGTATATTAATTCCATCTCATTAGAAAATATAATAATGAAGTACGCTTCTTGCAACCCACCCTTTCCACCATCCTATACTCTCTGCCCCAGTTGCCCACTGGCTTCCTTCCCTTCCACCATGTTCAGATCCAGAACAAAAGAGTGCCTTTTCTGCAGCTATTCTGGAAAGCTCTCAAACTTACAATTGAATTCTTTCATTTCATCCCTCATTTATTCCTACATTTCTTATTGACAAAATAAACTTTGGTTAATTATCCACTAAATGACAGAATGTGCTTTCTCAGGAGAATCTTCCTTATGACCTTATCCATTCACCCCAAATCCTTCATCTTGTCCTACCATGGCTCTCTTTTCTGGTGGAAGTCAGACCTTTTGTTCTGTAGCACTCATCAATCGGGGACAACTTTTCCTCACCTTTATCTGGAGTCTTAGAGAAAGGCCTTTTCCTCGTGTATCACTGTTTCATCCTGCTTGGGTGAAGATGTCCAAACATAATGGTCTGAAGGACCTTTATCCCTTCTCCCAGCAGGAAGCTTTAATAACCTGGGGACTCTGGCTTGCTCCTGAATTTCCTTGATTCAGTAGCTACAGTTTCTCTCCCACAAGACCTGAGGTTGGCACCCTTTTCAAAAAGCAGCTGAGATCTGAGTTAGCACCAAGGCTTCCGTAATCCTGTGTGACATCATTGCTGACACTGCTGAGTTCCATGGGCCCAGTTTGAAGCTAAACACGGCAACCAGAAAAACATGAAACTGTCAGGTAGGCGCTTGAGAAGTGCTAGTGCCAATGTGGGAAGAAGGAGATTAGATACTAAAAATGAATTGAAACTTTTCGGTGCCGTGTAAGGAGTTACTATCCCTTGGTGGGTAAAGAGAGCACAGGGAATGATAACAGTATCATGGGCAGCTGCTTTCTCCCAGTCCTCTCATTTGACTCTGTTGGAATCATGTCTCTCCAGCTCTGGTTATAAAATGTCCACTCTGAGCCCCTCTTAGGTCTCCTTAGTCTCTGAGTCTTCACACAGGCTCTGCTCTCTGACTAGGAGATGTTCTCTCCCTTCCCATCTGCTGGCCTACTCTCCCTGGTGAAGCGTGGAGGTGAAGAAAACTGACCCCACTGGAACAGATGAGGTTTATGACTTACCAAAAAGCCCTAAGACTCAGGAATTTTGTGGTCAGCCAGAATGGGAAGTTTGGGAGTTGACTTGGGGAAAGCCCATGACAGACTCTGCTTTTGTTTAGGAGGCCATTTAGAAGAGAAACCAGCAAATGGGGAGACCATTTGAGGAAGAAATTAAGAAGGTTGGGGTGGTGATGAGGAAGGAGGAGACTTCTCCAAGGAAAATAAAAATTCCAACATGGGGATGGTAGGGGTTTGTTTTGTGTGACCGAAAAGGACAGAAGAGGCAGGAATGGTAGGGAAACAATAGAAGAAAAGATAATCTGTGCCTGTTCACAAATGTAACAAATCCCCCAGTGCTTTTACCCTGTTTCCTCAGACTTTTCTCATCAAGCCATCCTTCCCCTTTTACTGAAGCCTGTGGAAAATACCTGGGGCTTCCTGGATGCTCGGCCTTTTTTCATCCCTTAACTATTCAGTCATATTCCCAACTTGGTTCAGGCATGACTTCCTGGTTGTAGTCTTCCCTGAATCTTCTCCTGGTAGATGAGTCCACTTCTTGCTCTGTACTCCATTGTACCCAGGAAACCCTTTACCACAGCATAAAACACAATTGCATTTACTACACATTCTTCCCCTCTCTGTGCCCATGCCTTCTATGAGACTCCAGAACACCTTTCATTAGCAGTAGGAGTCTTCTTCTACCTGTTGAAGGCCGACCTTACGGTTGCTTCAGCCATTGAAATAGTAGCAGAGATGATAGAAGGAGAGAATTGAAAAGATTTTACATTGAGTCTTGCCCTTTTGTTGCTCTTAAACCCTGAGAACCTGTGGGAATGACCCCAGGCCAGCCTGCTGAATGATGAGGGACCATTGGAAACAGGATCCAGCGGTTTCACTGAGTTGATTTTATGAAACTGGCTCGCAGGTGACCTGGAATCAAATTGTAGACACATGAGTAAGCCCTGCTGCGAGCCACTGTGGCTGGCCCAGATCAGAAGAACCCCAAAGTGACAACCTGAAAAATTGTGAGCTTAGTAAATGGTTGTTTTTTTAAGACACTACCTTTTGGAGTCATTTGTTACACAGCAATACGTGACTGATACACCTGTTGACTTTGCCGTTTCTCTTACCAGGCAGTGAGGCAACTTCTCTAAGTCATTTCATCACCAAGAGCATCTGGCCTAGGGTCTGACATGTAGCTGTTTATACAGGAAATCTTTGTTGACTTACTGCATGAATTAGTAATACGAATTTTATGTGCGAGTCTGCACAAAATCATGTATGAAAAAAAGCATGATTTTTTAAAAAATAAAATGAATTGAGGTTCAGAACTACCTGCTTACAAAATTGAGGGGAGTTTTTAACCTCACTTACTTTTAGGGTACTCCCTCATCCAGATATGCAGTAATTCCCAGGGTCTAATGAAGGACCAGTGCTTGGAGAAGACCTTCAACACACCCATTGCCTCAGCCTATGTGGGTGGTCTCTCTAGAAGCATTCGTTCTGCTGTTTCCATTCTCAGCTGGAGCATGAGAACCTTGGTGGGGCTGTCAACAGCATAACAGGGTTTGTCTACTTATGTGCCTGCATCAGCCTTTGAGGTGCTGTAACCTACCCCAGGGCACTATCAAGAAGGAGCTCCTACTCCTCCCAATGTCTAGGACACTACTATCTGACTGTCACTCTTCCCCTGGGCTCCAGTTCACTCAGTGTGATCACCTCAGTGAGCTGAGGCTTTTACCACAGACTCTTCAGAGTCTTGAAGTTTCAGAACTTCAACACTGTGAGTCCAGCTATCTCCTTGAAATGAGGTAGGGAAGGAGGAAAAATGTAGGAAGACTTTATTTTCCATTTAATGTTGCAATAAAATTTCTTGCCCTGCATTTTTGAAGGGTCCTGCCTAACAATTCCCTCTGTTCTCTTCCAAGATGTAGGACGATGAAGAGTGAATGTTTGTTGTGTCATAATCTGCAGAAGGCTGCAAAGTGCACATGGGGTCCATTCCCCCGATGCTCACACTAGAGCACCCCACCCACGTGGAAATCTCTGCAAGTGTTACTGAGTCCCTCCCACATCCACAGTGAACAGCTTTCAGATTCTTATAAGAGGGAATTGTGTCCTAACACCAGCTGCTCCCTGGAAACCCTATGGGGCAGTTCTACTCTGTCGTATAGGGTCTCTGAGTCAGAATTGACTAGATGGCTACAGGTTTGGTTTTTTCTTTCAGCCAAGTGGTGAGAGTTTGATGTCAGCTCCATAATCGTGTTATTAAAAAATGATGACAAAGTACCAGGTGAAAGTAACAAAACAAAACTGAAATGTAATGGCTTTTTCACATTTATTGGCCCCACAGAGTTCCTTCGAGGTGTTTACTTTTCACTAGATTCGGAGAAATCTTTGTGAGAGAGACAACAGCTTGAGATAGCTCCAAAATTACGTTTCCCTCCTTAATGTTAGGTTACATTAAGAGCTGGTTGGCTGGTTTATGATCTGCCTGCTTCACAAAAATAGAAGGCCCATGCAGGCAGGAACTTGTCTGTTGTGTTTGTCAGAGTATCCTGGTACCTGGTGCCTAAGAAGTGCTAAAAAATTATTTGAGTGAATGTGGATGGGTTTTTATAAAAAAACACTGTGTTGCTGTCTTTATTTAGTTAAATAGTGAAAACAGGGATAAGGAAAATGGAGACAATTATTTGTATAATTTAGAGTTACATAAGGTGAGAATAGAAGTTGAATAATGAAGAGATAAAAAAATAAGCTGTGTGGATGGAATGTACCCCCTTCCCTTTGCTTTGGAGGGAGACATTTTAAAATTGGATCGTTTTTTCCCTACTGATTTATAGGTTCTATATGTTAATTGAAAAGTTAGTCTTTTAGGAATCACAAATACTTCTATTGAGATACAATTCACCTGCCGTAACACTGCCTTTGAAAATATGCACAATACCGTGGCTTTTAGTATATGGGCAGACTTGGCACAACAGTCACCACTGTCTAGCTTCAGAGTATTTTCAGTGCCCAGTAAATAAAGGCCCTTGTTAATGAAGGCGTATTAACAGTCATCCTCATTACTCCTTTCCTCCACGCCGTAGCAACCACTAATCTACTTCTGTCTGTGTTGGTTTGTTCTGGACATTTCATGTAAATGGAATCATGCACGTTGCGGTCATTTGTGTTTGGCTTCTTTCATTTAGCGTAATGTTCTCAAGGTTCGTCCATGTTGTGGCATGTATCAGTACTTGGTGCCTTTTTGTGGCTGAGTAATATTCCAGTCTATGAATATACCACATCCTGTCTATCAGGTCATGACATTTGGGTTCTCTCCACATTTTGGCTGTTATGAATAACACTACTAGGAATCCTCTGTGTGAGTTTGTATGTGAATATGCTTTTGATTCTCCGGGGTGCAGACCTAGGAGTGCAATTGCAGTGTTGTGTGGTAATTCTATGTTTAACTGTCTGCAGAATTTCCAAACCGTTTTCCAAAACAATTGGATCATTTTACATTTCCACCAGCGGTATTCCAGCTTCTGCACATCGTCGCCGACACTTGTCCATCCTGTTGAGTTTAGCCATCTTACTGCTTTTGAAATAGTAGTGCACTTTAGTTTAGATTTGCATTTCCCTGATGACTAATGAGGTTACGCTTCTTTTCCTGTGCTTGTTGACAGTTTCTGTATCTGCTTTTGAGAAATCTCTATTCAAATCCTTAGCCTGCAAACCTTTTTTCAGCTTTTTGCCTGTATTTTTACTCCCTTCATATACTTTTTGATATGCCAAAGATCTATAGATCTTAACAGTTTTAGCCTTCATATTTTGGGATTTTTAAAAAGTCTTTCTCTTTTATCAATAAAAAGAAAATAAAAACTTCTAAAATTTTTATGGTTGCATATTTTAATTTTAAATATTCTATCCATCTGGAATTTCGTTTTGTGTAAGGTATGAGAAAAAGGATGAAAACATTTTTACAGGTGGTCTGAGTGATTACCAGATTGCTACAAACGCTCCTTTTCCCATGACCCATATCTTCACTGCATTTTCCCGTAGTCCGTACAGAGACGCCTTTTTATAAAGGGAGGCCACCATTCCCAGCCATTTCATTTTAAGGTTTGTTTTCTGCAATTAAATCCCTTGTGTATCTTATCTACACACCTTTTCTTTTAAGCTAATACAAATTTTGTGTGAGTAGGACCTTGGCGAGTGCAAGATGGGCTTGAATTTCATAACTGGTTCCGTGTGGTGCAGCCCAGCAGATGGACAGACAGAAGCAGGGGCTGCAGAGGCGACAGAAGCTATGAGAACGTCAGCCTCTAGAGATTTGCTGTGGAATTTCAGATAAAGATTCCATGTGCCAGGAATAGTCTACATCATGTGGACGCAATGGTGAAAGTACCCATTGTCCCTGCCATTGTGAAGGGGACACCCAGTGCGGGTGGGAGGGGAACTGGTAAAATGCAGTCAAGAGAAAGGACAGACCATGCTCCAGGAACCACACTGGACTTCAGAGAGCTTTGTTGGCTGCCGTTCATCTGTCCGGCTTCTAGATGTCAGAGTGCCCCCAGGCTCAGTGCTTAGTCCTCTCTCTCTATTGACACCCTCTCTCTAGGATGCCTCAGGGAGTCGGTTGCTGTCTGTCTGTAGCTGAGGATGTGATGTTTACACCTCCATCCATTTCAACGCCTCCTGGTTCATGACTTCTATTCAAATGTCAGCGTAACTCTCTGTACTGAGTTCTTCATCTGTAAAATGTGCCTTATAATGATACATTCCTCACATGGGTATCATGCAGAGCAAGTATCTTAAGAAAGGAGAAGCCCTCACAAGAGTCCTGGCACCAGTAAGTGTTAGCTGTCAGTATTATTACCTGACATCTTTACGTAGATGTCTGACAGCTATGCCATGTTACCAACGCCATGAAACAATTCTTGGTCCCAACCCCGTTCCACCCTTATCGATGAATTTCTCAGGGCTTCACTGATGGGAATGTGTGTGTTTTTCCACATAATGGACATGGCTAATAAAGGTTGGCCTGGTCCTTCATAATAAGTTGCTCCAAAGTTTATATGGGTGGACTCAGACAAGTGATAGCCAACTAATATAGACAAAAAATAGAACTCTCAGCTGCTCATATTTGTACTCTCAGCCTAGAATATCTGGTGAGGGTACTATATGGACTGAATTGTGTAACCCCAAAGGTACGTTGAAATCCTAACTACTGTACCTATAAATGTGACCTGATTTGGAAATAGGGGATTTTTAAAATTATTTTAATGAGGCCATACCAGTGTAGGGTGGGTCCTAAACCTAATCCCTTCTGAGTTACAAAAAGAGCAGAATAGACACAGACACAAACAGGGGAAGAGGGAGACAGACAAAGGGGAAGATAATCTACAAGGCCAGGAACGGAAAGGGTGGCTGGAAGCTGCTAGAAGCTGAAGTAGACATGAGCCATGCCCTGAATTCCTACTTCTAGCCTCCCGAACTGTGAGAAAATAAATATCTGTTCTTTAAAGCCACCCAATTGTGTTATTTTTTTCTCATGGCAGTACTAGATGACTAACAAATACCCATGGTTATACATGAAGCCTGGTGTAAAATAGTGTTCTCCCCTCCTTGTCTAGCCCACCCAAATCCTGCTATTTCCCTATCAGTGTCCTCTGCTTTCACTAAGAGCTACAACAGAGTCGGCTTGATGCTGATGCATAGAAATGCAGTTTATTTTTTAGTTTATATTTACGATTGACTGGCATTAATTTCAATGGTTTGTAAATTTTTCTGTGGAGGCATTTCTGTAATCTATGAATAATAGCAGTTGCAGCTTTTCCTTCTTTTTGTTGTCATTTTGTTCTAGCTTGGACCTCCAGTGTTAAATATTTAATATAAATAATGATAGAAAGCATCCTTATTTTTTTAATATTTTTTTGTGTGCTTTAAGTGAAAGTTTTCAAATCAAGTCAGTCTCTCACACAAAAACGCATATACACCTTGCTACACACGCCCAATTACTCTCCCCCTAATGAGGCAGCCTGCTCTCTCCCTGCACTCTCTCTTTTCGTGTCCTTTTCGCCAGCTTCTAGACCCCCTCCACCCTCTCATCTCCCTTCCAGGCAGGAGATGCCAACATAGTCTCAAGTGTCCACCTGATCCAAAAAGCTCACTCCTCACCAGCATCCCTCTCCAACCCATTGTCCAGTCCAATCCATGTCTGAAGAGTTGGCTTCGGGAATGGTTCCTTTCCTGGGGCAACGGAAGGTCTGGGGGCCATGACCACTGGGACCCTTCCAGTCTCAGTAAGACCATTAAGTATGAATTTATGAGAATTTGGGGTGTGCATCCCACTGTTCTCCTGCTCCCTCAGGGTTTCTCTGTTGTGTTCCCTGTCAGGGCAGTCATTGGTAGTAGTCGGGCACCATCTAGTTCTTCTGGTCTCAGGATGATGTAGTAGCTGATTCACGTGGCCCTTTCTGTCTCTTGGGCTCGTAATCACCTCGTGTCCTTGGTGTTCTTCATTCTCCTTTGATCCAGGTGGGTTGAGACCAATGGATGCACCTTAGATGGCTGCTTTCTAATGTTTAAGACGCCAGACGCCAGTCTTCAAATTGGGAAAGCATCCTTATTTTAATGCTAATTAATTTTAAAGAGAATGTCCCACATTTCACCATGAACTATCATGCCAGTTGTATCTTTCCAACTTAAGGAACTCCTTTTCTGGTCCTTGATTGCTCAGAGTCCTTATCTCTCAGTGTGATTGGATTTTATCAACTGCTTTGTCCCCATCTCTTGAGGTGAGCATGTCTTTTCTTCTTCCATCTATGCTTATGGTGAATTAAATTATTAAATCTTTAATGTTCACTCAAGCTTGCATGCTGACGATAAACCCCCTTGATGATGGCGTATTACCTGGTTTATACTTTGCTGGATTTCCTTTGCCAGTATTTTATGTAGGTTTTTGCATCCCAGTTACTTGGTGTGCTTGCCCTGTAACTCTTCTTCTACCATCCCTGTCTAATTTGGTGTCAATATTAAACTAGCCTTAAGGATGAAGTAGAGGAGCATTTCATCTTTTTCTCTTCTTCTCTGACTTTGCACAAGATTAAAATGCTCTGTTTCTTGCCTGTTTGCTGTAACCTGAATGAAAGTGGTCTCGGCCTCCTATTTTCTTAGGGAGATCTTGAACTACTGATCCATTTTGTGTAGTGATTAAAGGTCTTTTCTGGTGCTACTTAGAAAAATTTCCACTGCATGTTCTAGGCTGCTAGGATTTCATCTTTAAATGTTATGTTGTTATCACGATTTTCAGTCTCATCCACGTCAATTACTCAATCCCAGATTTTCCCTCATTTTTCCAAAGTCAGACTCTACATCTTTTCCTGGCACCAATTCCCTTATCTAAGACTTCTTTGCAAACAAAAATACAACCCAGCATCTTTGAGTCCATGATGTGAGAATACAGTCCCATATAACTTTTTTTGTAACTGTTGTTAAGTGTTTCTCCTCTTTTTTTTTTTTTTGTTCATTTCCCACCTATCTAGCAGTTTCAAAGTTGTGCACTTCAGGTTGAGGTCATTAGCTGGATTGACTCTGTGCAGGGCCATGGGGTGCCAGTTGCAAATGCGCATCAAAAGAGCACTCCTCTAGAACTAGGAGGCAGGAGGAGGTGGTTGGGCTGTTGGGGGGGGGAGGGAACTGGGCAGGGCTGTGTGGAGAGGGGCGCCTAGGGGAGGTGCCAGGTCGGAGGCTGCCCCACCACAATCTCACGTGCATCAGGAAGGAGCTGGCTGCAGGAGCCTTTCGCGAGAGTCCCAGCCCACCCAGCCTTGCCCTGAACTCAGACCCGCTAGGCTCACAGGTCCCACCAGAACTAGGGGAAGCCTGAGGCTACCGATGTCAAGTCCCAGGGTACACCCCTGAGCCCAGTCACAGTGCTTATGCTGGGATAGGAGGGCAGAGGAGGCGTATGGGGACTTGGGTCCAGAGGGTGACCCAGAAAGGGTGGGAGAGTTGTGGTCACCCTAGGACTCTGGCTCCGCACGTGAAGGGCCCCAGGTTGCACTTCCAGGAGGAGAAGGCGAAGCCACAGAGGCCACACTGCTCACACAAACAATCCCCCACCCCCCTCTGCCCTTTCTCCAGGCTGGACGCCCCTCCTGTGCTGTCCTCAGAAGGGCTCTTCAGGGACCGCACCCCTAGTTTGCGGAGCAGCAGAGCCTGCCCCAGTCTGGACTAGGGACTTTATTTCTTCCACTCTCACCACTGGCTGAAGGCAGACTCCTGTCTCTACAGACTAAAGAGGAATTATCAAAATGAGCTCGAAACTCTAGATTTGAGTTAAGGATCATAAATTAACACAGAGAAATACAACTTTAACAACAAAGACCTGTTTGGAGCCCCAGTTGCAATTAAAAAAAAAAAAAAAACTTGAACAGGGGGAGTGATAAAGTCTTCCTTCTTTTCCACCCTCTCTCGGTGGTCCCAAGCTTTCTCATCTCCCACCTCACAAGACTGTATCAACTGCTTTGAGACTTTTAGAATAAAGATCCCCAGGCATATCACTGCTGTTACCCTGTGAGGATTTCCCCAGTGCTGGGTTAGACTAAGACAGAATCCTTCCAAGGCTTCCAGGGCCTGTGTACTGGACGGTCAGCACACGGAGCCTCAGAGCCCACTTTGTTTTTCCTGCAGTTGGGCACGACCCCAGGGACATGACCCTTGAGAGTGCTGACACTTCCTGAAGCCAGTGACCCTCCCCCTGGGCTTCTCTCTGCCTGGGTCTCAGAATCTCTGAGGTCAACTTGTACCCTCGGAAGTGTTTCTGCTGAAGGACACGTAAACAGCACTGTGGATTTGTGTCCTGCAGTCTGCAAAACTGCCTCCCCTGAGTGGGGTGAGGAGCTAGTGAAATACTGAAATCATTGAAACTAGCAGAAGCCACAGCTCATGGTGCTGGGAGAGAACTGGGAAGGACGGAGAGGTGAAGAGGCTATAAAGGCCCAGTCGTGAAGGCGACCATGGGCCAGGATGTCCTGAAGTCGCAAAGCTGACCAATGCTGAGTGCCCTAAAACCTGCCACTCCTGTACCCATCTTTTCTTTCAATGGACAAAGTCTTCCCCTGCTCTTATGTGCCTGGGCTGGAAGGGCCTTTGACTTATAACATGAAGCAGCCTCCAGAGCCTCTTGGGGCAAGTGATGGTCAAGGAGGCTCTGCCTAACCCCACCCTGCCCTTCCCAGTTGTCAGAGGACCAGGAATTTCAGTCTTCCAGCTCCTGGGCTGATCTAGTGACTTGTAACAGGATTTCGCTGGAACTGGAAGGTGTTGAAGACAGGAAGTACTCCTGGGTTTCTTCACCCAGCTGAATGCCTAGTTCCTGGTCTTATTACACGGCTTACATTCAGGATAAGAAGAGGCGTTTGGAGCTTTACGCATGACCTCTTAGCAGAGGTTTCTGTTCAGGAGCAAAGAGGTAAAAAGAAGCAGTGTCTACTAAGTCCTTTTCCAAGAGTCTCAGGAAATTCTCACGAAGACCCTCTCAGGTAAGGACTGACGGGAAATGCCTTGGTTTAATATTAAACTTTGCCCTTGACACATTTTGTTTATGGAGGGCATATACATATTGTCCGCTCAAGGAAGCACTGTAGTTCTTATCTAGACTTTATGTAGAATGAGTATATATAAAACCTAAACTTGGTCCTTAAGCAAGGGGTTACCTCTCAGAGAAGGCCTATGGGAAGGTTTCTACCAAATTCTGTGGTGCTGCCATTGCTCCAAGGAGCCCAGGTGGTGCCAAATTTGAGCACTCGGCTGTTAACCGAAGGTTAGTTTTTTGAACCCACCAAAAGGCTCTAAGGAGTAAAGACCTGGCGAACTGCTTCCGTTAAGATTACAAACCAGGAAACCCTATCGGGGCAGTTCTCCTTTTACACTGGGCCACAATGACTCAGAAACCCACTCGATGGCACCTAGCAATAACAACAGGAAGCCGTTGCCCCCCATGTGCTTGAAGTGCCTCTCTGGGGAAGGTTGGCCTTCAGAGCCAGCTCATGGCCACACGAGAACTGAGGCTCATGTTTTGTTACCACACCTTAGTTTCAGTCAGTAAATTTATTTTCCAGTTTATTCACGAGACTTGACTGCAGACATCTCTCAGGTATTGTCAAAATTAATTCCATTCTCTAATAATGATTTGCCAGGACATATTTCCAAGCGTTTCCAAGAGACTGGAAAAACTTTCCAAAGAGGCTTGTCCAGCGCCATGTTGTGCAGTAACTACAGTGTTGACGTAGTATATTAACCACATAGTTTCCACGTTTTCTGCTTTCCATAAATACAACTGAAATTCCAAGTCTACCACCTGAAGTACTTCCTTTAGTGTTTCACTTAGAAGTCTGGTGATGAATTCTCTCAGGTTTCTTTCCCCCAAGAATGGCATTATTTGTGCTTTACTCCTGAAGGTAATGATACATAGATACATGATACATAGAATTCTGGGTTAATATTTCCATCTTTCAGGGTTGAAAAAATGATGTTTCACAATCTATTTTTTTGGCTTCCATGGCTTCTGATAGTGAATACAGAGTCATTCAAATTATTTTTCTCAGGTGAAATGTGTTGTTTTCTCTCTACCTCCTTCCTGAGTATTTTCTTGACCTTTGTTATTCTGCAGTTGATTATGATGTATGGTATTTTTATGCAAGTAACCCATGTTCTATATATATATATATGTGTCAACTGTTTCTCCCCTCCCGGGTGTGTCTGTGAGTACAGTATACTGTTTTTTTCTTTTTACACGCTGCTGTTTAAAAAAAAAAAAAACAAAATTAGAGTAATGTACTTACAAATATACTTGGGATGTGGGGTAAGGCCCACTGGGTTGGCAAAAAACCTATAACCCGCAGAATATTTTTGTGCAAATACAGTATTGGGGCATGGAATTCTTTAACTTGCTGTGGTTTGCTGAACTTCTTGAATCTGTAAGTTTATGTCTTTCACCACATTTGGAAAGTGTTCAGCCAGTATTTTTTCAAATACTATTTTCTTCACCACACATTTTGTCCACTTCTTCTGGAGTTCCAATAAATAAGCTTTTTGTCTAGTTCTTGAGGCACTGTCCATTTTTTTTCCATATTTTGCTCTCTGTTTGCAGAATGGATATTTTCTACTGATCTTATTTCAAGTATTTAGTTTTTTTTCTCTGTCATCACCATTCTGCTATTGTGAAAATATCAACTGAATTTTTGATTTCTACAATTGTACTTTTAACATGTAAAATTTTCATTTGCAAATAGCACCTATTATCTTTCCATTTATTTAAAAAGTGTCCCTGTTATTTCTTGGATTAGAATAGCATTTTAAAATCTGTTTCTTATGATTTTGAGAGTACAAGTCCTGCTTAAATTTTATGGAGAATTTTTTTGTTTTTAGCAGTCAATTGACCCAGTTATGTTCAGGCTCCAAGTTCTGTCCCATCTTCTGTATTCTATGGTTCAAATGTGAGTTCAATTTTTGAAGGCTTTGCAGCTGTATTAAAGTCTAATCTATGTGAGCGCCACTCAGTATGGAACCTTGATGGCATTCTAACCCATAGTGCAGGTCTTAAAGGATTTGATAATGCTTCTTTGGGTCAGGGCAATGGATATGCACCTGGGGGGTGAACCAGGAGTTCATGGCAAGTCTGCAGAATCTCTTTCTTGCACAGCCTCCTCTCTCTCTTTCTCTTCTGCTCTCTGAGTTCAGAAGGAGTGCTTTCCTGGCCCACTGGCGGGAATGCTGGGGCTTTAATTTCCTCATTCTGTTGTGCACATCAGTGACTGGTTCTGCCTATGGGGCCAAAGCACTGGACAACCAGCCAAAAGGCTGGCAGTTTGAACGTGTCAAGAAGCACCTCAGAAGACAAGCCTGGCAATCAGCTTTTGAAAAGTCTCACCCTTTGAGGTAGAATTGACTAGGTGTCAGTTAACAGCAGAGAGAGAGAAAATGTAATGGAGCTTTCTCTACAATATTTGGTTCTTCCATACTCTGGTCAGAGAGAAGGATTCTCCTCTGCCAGAGTTTCAGGTGTCTGCCCACCTACCCAGCTGCCTGTCTCTCTCCTTTGTGGACCTTCTATCCCATTTATATGAGAGAGGGCTTCTCTCAGAGCTGTTTCTGTCCACAACGGGTGTGCAGCTGTGAGATTTGGGGTCATTTAATTTCAGCCTCTAGAATGTTCATACTTTATGTTCTGGCTCCGCCCTGCCCCCATCCACCTTCAACACTTTCCTTTGCAGAGTCCTGAGATAGTGACCCATGCATTTGTCCAGATACTTAGTTGTCAGATACCAGCATAGCCACCGGGGGCAGTGCTGGTTGTGGTTGGGGGGGAGGGACTGTACACTGAAGGAGCTGCAAGACCTGGCTGCCTTGTGTGAGCAGGACGGGGGTGTGCTGAGGAGTGGGTGCTGAAGGTGCTGAGTCAAGGGGTGTTTAATATAAAGTTGGGTCAAGGAGTGTTTGTTGACAAGGATTTATTGCCGTAGCAAGGGTTCTGGAAATGGGTTTAATATGCTGTGGGATTGCTTTTGGAAGCTTAGAAAAGGCAATGGCCCACATTCTCTGAAATCGAAATGCCAGACCTGCTGTGTCAGATGTTGGAAGAGGGATTAAAAGCCTCCAATATGTGGGCATGTCTGAGTTAGTCTTCTATAAGACCATTTCTTGGAAGTCCTGAAGGATACCCATTTCATCAGAAGAATAAGGAATGCGGACATGAGGGGAGCACTAGCAACACAGAGCTTACCAATATGTATACTTTGTAGGGAGTCCCTGGACACCACAAACAGTTAAGTGCTTGACTATTATCCGAAAGTCTGGCAGTTTGGCAGTTTGAACGTACTCAGAGGGTCCTTGGAAGACAGTCCTGGCCATCTGCTACTAAAGGATGAAAGCCTTAAAAACACTATTGAACAGTTAGTTCTACTATGCCCACATGGGGTGGTCATGAGTCAGAAATGACTTGATGACAACTAACAGCAACAATCGTCTATAGGCTCAGGTTGTTAGTGGGAGCTGGGCTGCCTAGTAGCAATGCAAATCATGGGATCCCAGCTCCACAGAGGCCAGGTGGAAGTACTTAACTGTCAGAAACAAGTTGTGTGTGATTACAATAGTGGTCAGCAGGTCAGAGTAGTAGTTACCTATTGGGGCATAATAGAGTTCCCCAAACTTAGCAGGTGTGAGATAAATGGAAAATTAATATTCAACTCATTCTGATAAATTTGGAACTAGACAAATATTTTGGTATCAACATAGTTTTAAGGTGAAGGAATAAACTAGAAAATTTAAATAACTAGTATAAGTATAATAAGAGATTTTTCAAATAATGATGATATAATTGCATAGCTGAATAAAAGACAAATACATCAAAATCAATGGTTTCTCTCCAGTATAGACATGAGGGTCTCAAATTGGCAAGGGTGAGAAGGGCAGACCGTTCTCTTTCCCCTACTACTTGACTGGATCAAACTGTGTTCAAAACTGTAAAATACTTAGGAAAACATTGTTTTGACCAGAGCAGCAAAGGACTTCTATGACGAAAACTAATGTACTAAAATACATAAAATGAAACCTGAATATATGCAAAAAATATGCCATATTTCCAAATGAGAAGTCTTGTCAATCAAATGGAGGTCCCTAAAACTAATATATAAGTGGAATGTATTTCCAGTCAGAATATTAAGATAGTTGTTTTTGAATTGTATACAGTAATCGTATGCTACAAATAGTACAGTAGATAACAGAGGATGTTGCTGGTGTTAGGAGACTTGGAGTCCATTTCTGACTCATAGTGATCCCATTTCACTGCCCCATAGGGTTTTCTAGGCTGTGATCATTATGGGAGGAGAACAATAGGTCTTTCCCCTCAGTGCCCCCTGGTGGGTTCAACCTGCCAAACCTTCTTTGGATTAGCAGATGAGCACTTAATCACTGCAACACCATGGCTGCTTTAAAAGGTATAGAGAAGAAAAACATGAAAAAGCAGGATACTGACAGGTGTCTACCTCCTCAGGTAACAGAACAAATTGATATTACATAGCATAGAAACTGACAAGTCGACCAATGAAACAAAATCTGCTAAGAAGTCACAATAACCATTGATACAAAGGCGGTATTTTGAGAAAATTATATTTATTTAATAAACGGTGCTGACTCAAGTGATCGTTCTGGGGGACAAAGCTTGAGAAAATGTGATACACAAATGATAGATTTGGAAAATCATGTGAAATGGAGATGATAAGACTTAATAACAATTTCCATTTTACACAGAAGGATAAAAGTTAAGCACTTGAAAAATGAGCAGTGAATTCAAACAGATCGTTCACAGCAAATCCACATGCCCAATAAACATAGTCCAAGTTGCTCAAAAACACTGGTAGTTAAGAAAATATCAAAGTCCCAGTGAAACTGGCACAATTTAAAAATCAACACCATCTGTGGCTGGCTGGGCTGTGGGGAGAAGATACCCTGAGACATGGCTGGAAAGGTGCTTTAGGACAGCCTCTAGGGGAAAGACACGGCCATGGCTCTGTACTTTTAAAACATACTTTGAGCTGGAAATCTCACTCTATGGAGTCTATTCCACAGAAACAGATCCTGTAGTATACAACGGATAGTTAATATTAATGTTGACCAAACATTGACTGTACATTGATAGTTGAATGATAGATAACTTATGGTAAAGCTACATCATCAATAAATGAGTTGTAGTAGTTGAGTGGGAAAAATATCTGTGAAGTATTATTTATTACTGAAAAAATCTAGGTGCATGCAGAGAAGTGTATATAAAATGAGCACATCTGGGTTAAACAAAATCAATTGTTTGAATATGCTTGAATACCTGTTTATGTTTATGAGTGTGTATAAGTCCATGTGCTAGTTTAAGCAAGGATAAGAGAGACTACTTACCACATTGTTAACCTGAATTATCTTGGATTCACTTGCGGGAAAGAACAGGGGGAGGAGAGCTAGAACACGCAGGAAGAGTGGACTTAAAAAGCATGGATGATAATGTTTCCATTTTAGTAGTGTTATGTATGGCCGAACAAATCTGTCTTAAAGGGAGAAAGCCAGAATATTCCTTAGAAGCAAGGATGGCTTTGGCCATGTTATCAAGAGGGAGGGACCAGTCCCTGGAAAAGGACATCATGCTTGGTAAAGCAGAGGTCCAGTGAAAAAGAGGAAGACCCTCAATGAGATTGATACAGTGGCTGCAACAGTGTGCTCAAATAGAGCAACGATTATTAGGATTGCACGTGACCAGGTGGTGTTTTGTTCTGTGGTGCAAAGGGCCACTGTGAGTCAGAACTGACTTGATAGCTTCTGACAAGAACATGTAGAAGTATAGATAAAGTGTACTGAATTGAGATCATCTATTTAAATTATTCATGTAAGTTAAAAGATCAAAAAATATAGTGTCAGTGCCATATCTAATGACTTACAGAGAATCAAGGTAGAATATCAAGTGAAATAAGGGGCGAGAGCAATGTGGGTGGAGTGTGACCAGGCTTCCATAAAAGTAAACACCCCAGCAAATGTACTTGTGTACCTGTGACTGTGTGTATGTGTCCCTGCAGAGAAACGTAGGGAAGGATACACGTGTGTCTATTAACATTGGATACCCTGGGGGAGCAGGACCAAATTACATATGAGGGTGGGACCCTGACATAAATTTTTTTGCCACACAAATCTGTGATCTTGCAAATGTGATAAAAAAACAACTTCAGAGCTTTGGCAATTCATAAACATCATAGATACATGTATATTTTAACGTGTTTTGTTACATATTTAAAATAGGTGAAAATTCTCCAGAATGACAGACAAAAGATTTGAATCACTGGCAGGAGAGCACACCGCAGAAAGTAATAATAAGATCCAGTGGATTTCTTGTTGTTCTTGGAGCCAGTGAGTTCTTCTGGTCTTTATAACTGGAAATGACCAAAAATAATTTTGGGAAGTCAGTAGAGTTACCCCTCAAACACATCTTGCAAGCACACGTCTACAGCTAAATGTAGAAGGCTGGACGCCATGTGCAATTCACTAGGTAACTCATGCGCCTCTAGAAGATTCTCTTTCCTGGATATGCTGCTTCCACCTCCTCTCTGCCTAGCCCCACTGGATAACCCACCTTTGTGCATTCTAGGCCCCATTCAGGTCTGAGCATAGATCATAGAGGACATCAACTGGGAAGGTAGCTTTTAAGAAGAAAGATGTTGATGAAAAGATTTCAGAAACCAGCACCTCCCCAGCCAGCCTCTCCCCAGCCTGGGAATGCCAACCCCTCCCACCCTGATACCTCTGAGAATCTCTGATTTTTCGGTTTGGATCCTTAGGAGACTGCAGAATTTACCTGGTCTGAACACCTTGGTTCTTTTCTGCCTGTGACCCTCTGCCTCGCAGGAGCCGTCCCTGTCACTCTGAGGAATACACACAGGACAGACTGTATGGAGGTGCCCATCCTAGAGGCCCTGCCCTCCATTCCTCTGCCCCTGGGGGGTTCCCTGTGATACTTGTGGTCTCATTTCCTGGAAAGATGGGTACACCCCTGTCATGTCCAGAGATTCCCCAGACTTGGGATTTGATGTCGTGACTGAGACTGGGGCTTTGTTGTCCACTGTTGAGTCTGGGCCTGAATCTGCCCCTGCTCACCATTACCTCTGATCACCTGTGTTCTCGCTGTTCTCCCTGGGTTTGAAGCCTTTCCTCTCTTTTGGTTCTTTCACCTCAGAGGGCCTTTTTCTTCCAGTTCTTTGACCTCGCGGCAGGTCAGATTTGACCACAGGAAAACAAAAAAAAATTAGCAAGTTTGTTTGACATGTCAAGAACCGGAATGTACAGCTTGATTTAGGAGAAGAAAAAGTTCCAAAGCTCTACCCCTTACCCTAGGACATGCTCTACAGGAAATATCCTGCAAGCCCTGGATCAACTCTTATCCAGAAATGGTTAACACCCAGGGGGATTTTTCTACACCACCTCCCACTTACATTCCCCTAATGTGGCAAAAAGGATGCATCCCAATCATAAACCCAAATTCACCCTAGGAGACCAGAAGACATGGCTTGGGTGAGTTCATTTTCCTTCCACCTGCCCCCCTCTCCTCCTACCAAGCCCTGCCTCTTTCTCTGCCTCTATACTGCTGGGAAGGGACCCAGAGTTGTTTGTTTAGGGCTTTATGTCCACTGCTCACCTGCAGGCATGTTTCCCAACAGCCTGCCATCTCTCTGATTCCTTCTTCTCCAAAGAACTCGGTGACACCCCCTTCACCATCACACCTCAGCAGGGCCCCCCCCCCAATCCTCCCAAGTCCCACTGAAATCCCCTTTGCCTTTCTCTATTTATGTTGCGCTCATCCTTCGGGTCCCAAGATCTCACCATCCAGATGAGGCCTGTCCTGTCCTCTCCTGGGCCAGGGGAGCCTCTGAGGGGACCTGGTGTCTGCAGTCAGGTATCTGGGGCTTCTTCCATCCAGATCCCCCTTAGGGCTGGAGTTCTCTGTGCGCTTGGGTTGGGAGGGTTGGGGTCACAGGGGAAGAAGGGTATGATCTTCCAGGGGAGCTGGGTTAAACGAACCTGAATGGAGGTCTCTCCTGAAGGGCCCACGTTTCCAGCCCAAAGGCCCTGCTCCTCCTAGTCCCGGGGTTCTAGCACGTCTTCAGGCGCTTCCCCTTCTGGCCTCGGTGGTGCGCCTGCTCCTTCTGCAGCCTGGCCTCCTGCCTCTTCAGCTTGTCCAGCTGGTGCCTCAGCCTCTTCAGTTCTTCTCTCTGCTTCTCCAGCTGCTCCTCCAGGCGTCTGCAGACCGCTTTCTTCTCCCTCACCTCCCTCTTCTTGGCGGCCATCAGGCAACGCCTGGCCAGCTGGTGGCAGCGTCTGGGCCTTCGCTGGACTGAGCGTGGCAGCCGCCTCTCCAGCAGCTCTTCAAAGAAGACCGGCAGCTGAAGCCCTGGCTCACACCATGCTCCGCATGGGCCACGAGGGCCTCCCGGGACTCGAACACGCGTCAGCAGGCCACGCAGCGGAAGCCGCGCTCACGGGTCACCAGCCACTCCGGGGTGGTTGCGCGGGGTCTCTCAGCATGCTCCTCCCGTTGGTCAGTGGGCTCCTGGGTACAGGTCTGGGGCCCCTCCTGCCAGGGCTCCAGGTTGCTGACCAGGGACTCAGTGTTGGCCAGACTGGGGGCAGAGCCGATGGTGCTCTCCTCAGAGAGCTCGGCTTCAAAGACCTGGGGAATCTTGCCCACGGGGGCAAAGGAGGTTTTGGTCTGCCGGGAGACCGCCACCCCCTTGACCGTGCGCACCTTGGTGAAATATGCGCACCTGACCCATGGCTTTCCTGGGGCAGCCCCGTAGTTGGAGGAGTGAGAGGTCTGCTCAGTGGAAGATAAAGGAGAAGGGTTCTCGGATTGTTTTGGAATCTTCCTGGGCCTGGAGCTTCGACTTTTTTCATGGGATGTTGTTGACTGTTGCACATTTTCCTCTTGGATAGAGACCTCTGAGAATAGAGAGTTAATTTACTTGAGCTTTCAGGGTCCTTATTCTCACCTGTGAGCCCAAAGCTTTGGTCATAGGGACCCCTGGAGGCCTCTCCATCACCACATCCTCCACCTCTGCAGACCCCATGCTTTCTTTCTTCTTCCCCAGAGACCCACCACCCTTTGGGGGCACTGCTGTGGAAGACAAAGTCTGCATTGTAAAGTGGCACTGTTTATGGTAGTTCATTTTTTAAGAAGTTATTTTTCTTTAATTCCACATTTATTGAATTCCAATGAATTTGTTCCTTTGGAACTTAGAAATGACCTCATTCCCATGAAACTTCATAATAAATGTGTGACTTGATGTTTTGTATGCGGGTGATATTCTTAGTAAATTTGGAGAGTAAACACTCCAGAGCAATGGTCACCTCTTTTCATCCTCTTTTTACTGAAAGGCTTTTTATAGAGGAGTTATACGTAAAGAGAAGAATGTGTATATTTAGTTATGATTCTTACATGTATACCTCTTCCTTGCATCCTTCTTAACCCAGCCACAGTAGAAGATGAAAATTGTTTTTCTTGGAATAGAAGCCCAGTCCTTAGTAGATGAAGTGAGGCAGAAAGAGATGGCCGTATCTGAGAACCTTGATGCGAGAACTTCAGATGGAGAACACACAGCCTCCTCTCCTGTGTATGTCGCAGTGGGTTGTCTGTGTCAACCTAAAGGTCTGTGTATGTTTCTGAATCTGTGGGAATGACTGCAGAGTTCAGGATGCAGAAAGAGATGGAGCTCGGTCGGGTGTGTTGGATGGAGAGAAAACTTGAGAGAGAGACAAGATTCAGAGATGGAACATGCCAGCAGTTGGTTAGAAGGATACAGAGATCAAGGAGGGAGCAGAAAGCAGGGCTCAGCCGCTGAAGGGCAGAATGGGGCAGCAACAAAGAAGACAAAGGGGGGGCAGACTAGTCAGAGAAAGAATGGATAACTAAGAATGATAGCAGAAACTGAGGTTAGCTATAGTTGGAATTTTAAAATTCTTTCCTGCTAGACTTGGAAAACATCATGCTAAATGGAATAAGTTAGTATTTGCCCTAAGTATAGGGCAAATACTGTACGATCTGACTTATATGAAATAAGCAAATATATAGAAAGCAAGGATTATTGGTGGTTGGCAGTTGTGGGCAGGGGGAAGGGGAAGTTTTTCCACTGGGGCATTGAGGTTATGTTAATGGTTGTAGAAAAGTTTGGAGAAGGATATTGAGAATGGTTATATGACTTGAAGAATGTAATGAGTATCACTGACTCATACATTAGCAATTATTCAGTTATATTTTATGTATATTTTCAACACAATTTAAAAAAATAAAACTTTGCAATTACAAGAGAAAAAAAAACGATCTATACTATAGCTGTCTTTACCTAGAAGAAATGTTAAACCCTTAGGTAAAGATGGTCAGGAGACCTTGGAGGAGAAGGGAAATCCCTAGAGCTAGAGGGGCAGGGCCTTCCTGGACCTTCTTCTGCCTGAGTCCAGGCTGAGGACTGTGGCAGCTTACATTGACTGGAAACTCTGAATGAATGTGTCGTACTGTGCTCCATCACACCACCCACTCCCAAAACCTCCTGATAAATTTGATATTTTTTTTAATTCGCATGATATATTAATTCATTCTCATGAAAAAATTATTTACAAGTCTCTGTAACCACCCTTCTCCCTGGTTCTATACCCACTGCCCCAGTTGCCCACCTGCGTTCTTTCCACTAACAAAGCACGAGAGTTCACAAATCTGACTTGTCTGCTACTGTTATGGAAAGCCCCTCAGATGACAGTAGAGTTCTATACTTCACTCACATATTTATTCCTTCATTTATTTATTCACACTATAATTTCTTACTGTTTACTAATTGACAGGAAGTTTTTTCAGGTGAAAGCCTCGGTGATCCCTTGTGGTCCTTGTTTCCGGGGTGAATCAAACCCCTTGCTGCCCAGCACCCATCGCACAGACTGAATTTTCCTCCCACCCTTACCTCGGGCCTTAGAGAAAGGCCTCTTCCTCATGTATTGCCGCTCCATTCTGGCTGGGTGAAGATGAACCACAAAGGATGGTCACCAGCAAGATGTTTCTCCTCCTCCCACGTAGAGATGATGTCCCAAACTCTCACAAGTTGGGGACCTTGATTTAGGGAGAACAGTTTGTAATTTGGTATCCAAAGTCGCTCTCCCACAGGAGACCTCAGACCCACAACCTCTCCAAAGAGCAGTTGGGATCTGAGTGAGCACCAAGGTTTCCAGTAACTCTTGTGTGACATCATCGCTGACATCGCTCAGTTCCAAGGTCCCAGTTTGAATCTAAACACCGCACTAGGAAAAAATATGGCAACTGTTGTGGGAGAGGCTAGGAGGCTGGGAGGAGGGAAATTATATCTTAAAAATGAATTGAAATGTTCACTTAAAGAAGTCAACATCTAAGAGGAAGGAAACTGTGAGTTGAGGAAATAGAAGAGTATAATGAGTCGCTATTTCTCCCAAACCTCTTCTCTGGCCCTGAATCAAATCTCTCCATCTCTAGAAACACAATGTCCACTCTGAACACCTCTCAGGCCTCCTTTGCCACTTAGGCTTCACACAGGCTGTTCCCTCTGACTAGTAGACGTTCTCTCCCTTCCTGTTGACTGGTTCCTCCTCCAAGGTACCCAGTCTGTGCTCCTGCCTTATGTATTCAGAGGACCTAGTAATCTTTTAGTAATCCTCCATCATAGCACTGAGTCATAGGAGATGCTCAATTTCCAATTTGTGTCTTCCAAATGTGTTGTAAATAACTTGGGGACAAAGACAAGGTCTGCCTCATATTTGGCAGTCCCAGAAAGTGAGACAGAACCCCACCCATAGGAGATACCCAATATATATCTATTGATTAAATAAAAGAAAACTCTTCCAAAAGACTCACCCTTCGTAGCCATCCGTGCACAATGGAGTTTTTGGTCTGTTGCCTGGAGGTACCATCACTCGGTGGTGTCTAGGCCACTCTCTCTTGACCTCCTGACTCTCAACCCTGTGAAGCCTCTTGGCCTGTCCACATGCTTCTCCCTTGGAGCCACTAAAAAGGGTAGGATTACATCATCACAGAAAAGCACTGAGACTCCAGACGTCTGTGGTCAACCTGCCTGGGAGGCTTAGGAGAGCCCTCAGGGAAAGGTCCACTGTCCTCTGCTTGATCTCCTTTTTTGTCCAGGGGGCGATTAGAAAAGGAACAAGCAAATTGTTGAAACATTTTAAGGCAGGGTTTGGGAAGTTGTGCTTGGTAGGTAGAGGAGAGCCTGAGGATTTGAAGGAAAAATAAAGATGTCAACATGGGAGCAGAGGGCTCGCTTTGTGTGACGACAGATGGTAGAATGTGGGCAAGTGGTTGGAAATATAAAAAAAAAAGAAAATCTCCTAACCATCCACTCGTATTTCAAAATTTAGGTCAAACATCACTTCCTGGTGGAAGCCTTTCCGACCCCACACCTGGTAGAAGTTCCCACCCTGCTCCACACTCTATTGTATTTAAGAAACGCTTCTGCCACAACTAGGGACAAACTTGGTTGCATTTACATGTTGTGATGGATAGCAAAAATGGCCACATGTTCTAATATGTATGTATCCATACATATTATATGACCTACAGCTCCCTTTCTCAAGAGCAAGATTCTTCCTCCAGTCCTTGAATTTGGACTGATCTATGATTGCTTTGGCCTTTGGGACAGTACAAAGACCAATAGAAGCAGAGACCGAATATAATTAGACACATCGTGACTTGCTCTCTTACCAAAAACGAAACCCATCACTCTCAAGAATATTCTAACTCATAGTGACCCTGAAGGACAGAGTAGAACTGCCCCATAGGGTTTCCAAGGCTGTAATCTTTACAGACGGAAAGTGCCATGTCTTTCTTCCGCAAAGCAGCTGGTGGGTACAAACTGATTACCTTTCCTTTAGCAACTGAGCCCTTAACCACTGCACCACCAGGGCTGCTCCTTGACTTCTTGCTGCTCTTCAAACACTGAGAACCCATGGGAACAGCCCAGGCCACCCTAATAAATGACAAGAGACCATTAGAGAGAGAATCCCGCTGAGAAGATTTCAGGCCCTCTGCCCGCCAGCTGACATGGTGGCTGATTCCAGATACATGAGGGAGCCCAGCTGAGAGCAGCTGAGTCTGCCCCAGACCAGAAGAACCCCAAACTGCCAACCCGCAAAACTGTGAGCGAAGTAACTGCTTGTTCTTTTAAGGCGCTTCATTTTTGGGTCATTTGTTATACAGCAATTGATAACTGATTTGTTAACTGGGCTGTTTCTCTCACCAGACTGCAAGGAATCTTTTCTTAATCATTTCTGTATCAACAGTATCTGGCAGAGGGTTGTTCATGTAGTCATTAACAGTAGAAATTTCTTCATTTACATAATTTAAAAGTTTCTAACATTATGTTTTAACTTTCTTTTATAAATAAGATATGGGTGGATTTGCAAGTCTAAGCTGAGTGTACATGTTTTTTCCTTAGGTATTAATCCCTTTTTCTTGCTATTACTCATACATTTAGACATAATTCCCATATTATACTTCATATTCACTGTTCTTTTTTTTTATTATTATTCTGCTTTTCCTGTTTCTTTTTTTATTGGAATGATGAAATTTCTCTTACTTTTTTTTTCCTTCTAGCGATTTGAAAGTTGTATTTTCAATTCCTATTCTTTTATAGTAAACATGAGATCTTTGAACATTTTAATATTTGGTATATTGTATCAAGTTCATATCTCAGTTCTCCTCTCAAACAGTAATGTTTTGCTAGCTGCCATTGAGGTGACTCCGACTAATGGTGAACTTAGGTACCACAGAACTAAAGGTTGCCAGGTCCTGTGTCATCCTCACAAGTGCCAGCAATTTAGATTCCATCATTATGGCTAATGTGCCAGTCCATGTCACCAAGGGTCTCCTACAGCCTTGTTGGCCTTCTTCTTCATCAACCATGATATTCTCCTCTAGGACTGATTAATCTCTCCTGATGACATGTCCAAAGCAAGTGAATTGGACAGTATTCTCTTGTGATCTGTAAGGGTTTAATTGTCTAATTTTCAGAAGTAAATCTCCAGGTCTTTCTTCCTAGTGTGTGTTAGTCTTGAAGCTCCACTGAAACCTGTCCACCATGGATAACCCTGTTGGTATTTAAAATACTGGTGGCCTAGCTTCCAGCATCATAGCAACATCCAAACCACCACAGTACAGCAAACTAAGAGACAGGCAGTGAGCCGAACAGGGTATTGTTGTTAGGTGTCATCAGGTCAGTTCTAATTTATCGTGACCCTATATACAGCAGAACAGAACACTGGCCAGTCTTGTGCCATTCTCACACTTGTTATTATGCTGGAGCCCATTGTTGCAGCCACTGTGTCAATCCATCTCACTGAGGGTCTTCCTCTTTTTCACTGTCTACTTTACCAAGCATAATGTCCTTCTCCAGGGCCTGGTCTCCCCTGATAACATGTCCAAAGTATGTGAGACAAACACTCACCATCTGTGCTTGTAAGGAATATTCTGGCTGTACTTCTTCCAAGACAGATTTGTTTGTTCTTCTGGCAGTCTATGGTATATTCAATATTGTTCACCAACACCATAATTCAAAGGCAGCACTTCTTCGGTTTCCCTTATTCATTGTCCAGCTTTCACATGCATATGAGGCGTTTGAAAATGTCATGGCTTGTGTCAGGCACACCTTAGCCTTCAGAGTGACATCTGTGCTTGTCACCAGCTTAAAGAGTTCTTTGCAGCAGATTTGAAATACATCATTTGATTCCTTGATTGCTGCTTCCATGAGCGTGGACTGGGGAACTGAATAAAATGAGATCCTTGATAACTTCAATCTTTTCTCTGTTTATCATGATGTTGCTTATTGGTCCAGTTGTGAAGATTTTTGTTTTCTTTATGTTGAGGTGCAACCCATACTGAAGGTTGTAGTCTTTGATATTCACCACTAAGTGCTTCAGGTCCTCTTCACTTTCACCAAGTTTGTGTTATCTGCATATTGTAGGTTGTTAATGAATCTTCCTCTAAACCTAATGCCACGTTCTTTTTCATAGAGTGCAGCTTTTTGGATTATTTGCTCAGCATACAGATTGAATAAATGTGATGAAAGGATAGAACCGTGACACAAACTATTCCTGATTTTAAACCACATAGTACCCCTTGTTCTCTCTGAAGAACTGCCTCGTGGTCTATGTACAGGTTTCAAATGAGCAAACTTAAGTGTTCTGGAATTTCCGTTCTTTGAAGTGTTACCCATAATTTGTTATGATTCACACAGTTTAATGCCATTTCATAGTCAATAAAACGCATGGAAACATCTTTCTGGTATTCTGGTATTCTCTGCTTTCAGCCCAGATCCATCAGACATCAGTAATGATATTCCTCATTCCATATCCTCTTCTGAATCTGACTTGAATTCCTGTTGCAACTTCTTTTTAATGATCTTCAGCAAAATTTTACTGGGTTTTGATATTAATGATATTGTTTGATAGTTTCTGAATTTTGTTGAATCACTTTCTTTGGAATGTGCCCAAACATGGATCTCTTCCAATCGGATGGCTAAATTATTCGGCATAGACGATTGAGCACCTCCAGTGCTGCATCTGTTTGTTGCAACATCTCAATTGGTACCTGTCAGTTCTTGGAGTCTTGTTTTTTGCCAATGCCTTCAGTGAAGCTTGGACTTCTTCCTTCAATACCATCAGTTCTTGATGACATGCTACCTCCTGAAATGGTTGAACACCGACCCATGCTTTTGTGTGTGTGTGTGTCTGTGCAGTGACCCTGTGTATTCTTTCCATCTTATTTTGATGCTTCCTGTGTTGTTCAATATTTTGCCCGTACAATCCTTCACTATTGCATGTCGAGGCTTGGATTTTTTCTTCAGTTCCTTTAGCTTGAGAGATGCCAAGCATGTTCTTCCCTTTTGTTTTTCTAACGCCAAGTCTTTGCACATGTCATTATCATACTTTGTCTTCTCGAGCCGCCCTTTGAAATCTTCTCTTCAGCTCTTCTACTTCATCTTTTCTTTCATTTCCTTTAGCTACTTTACTTTCAAGAGCAAGTTTCAGAGTATCTCTGACACTCATATTGGTCTTTTCTTTCAGTATAAGGGCTGTATTTGAGGGTACCATCATTTTTATAACTTGCAAGTATCCTCTGTCAGGGCAGTTATTGACTGTAGCTGCACACCACCTAGTTCTTCTGGTTTCAGGCTGATGGAGTCCCTGGTTTATGTGGCCATTAAAGGAAGACCTGTTATTCAAAAAATTATACTTAGAGCAAAATTTGTATATGTATAATTTAAAGCTTCTCCTTTAAAATTGCCTTTCCCTGAACAGAAAGCTCTCACCATGTCATTATGAGAAATACTCTTTCAGTGTGAGGCCGAAAGAGATGTCCATATTTGAGAGTCCGATGGTACAAATCTCAGTAGCCAAGACACAACCACATCAACTGTGTGTGTGGGTGGGTTGTATATGTCAACATAAGGGTCTGTATTTTTCTGAGTATGAAGGTAGGATTGGCGAGTTAAGGAAGAAAGAGATGGAAGCAGCTTGGGAGTGGAGTGCAAACTCCGTGACAGAAGTTGTAGCAGAGGATCTCTCAAGAGGGTTTTAGAGGCCAGTTAGAAACCTAGGAAGCAAAAGGAAATAGGGCCAGTGGAGGGCAGCACTGGAGTAGTGGTGGGGGGCAGCAAAAATAATGGTAGTGGAGAGGGCAACAAAACTGCCCTGAAAGGAGTGGCAAATTAAAGATCCTAGACAAAATTCAGGTTAAGAAAAGTAGGAATGTAAAAAAATTCTATCCTACAGCTCTCTTTGCTGTAAGGGTTTCTTAGGCCCTTCGGGAGATGTGGGGAGAAGACATAGGAGGAGAAGGGGAGTTGCTGGATCTAGCGGAGGAGTCTGCAAGCCATCTTCTGCCCTCAATGATGTGGGCTCTGGGCTCCTTCAACTTCTCACTGCCAGAACCTCCTGAGATATTTTCTTAATTCTTCACATAGTACATTAATATCATGTCATTAGAAAATATAATAAGTACGCTTCTCTCTAACCACCCTTTGCCCCATCCTCTACTCTCTGCCCTAGTTGTCCACTGGCTTCCTTCCTTTCCACCAGGTACAGATCTTAAACAGCAGAGTGCCTCGTCTGAATCTGTTCTGGAAAGCTCTCAAACTCCCAATGAATTCTGTAGCTTGATCCCTCACTTTTTCCTACATTTCTTGTTGATATAAGAATTTGGTTAATTGTCCACCAAATGACAGGAAATGCTTTCTCAGGACGCTCCTCCTTATGACCTTATCCATTCCCAATTCCTTCATCTTGTCCTATCATGGCTGTCTTTTCTGGTGGAAACCAGACCCTTTGTTCCGTAACACACATCAATCTGGGACAATTTTTCCTCTCACCCTTATCTAGAGTCTTAGAGAAAGGCCTCTTCCTTCTGTATCAGTGTTTCATCCTCTCTGGGTGAAGATGTCCAATCATAATGATGTTCTGAAGGATCTTTATCCCTTTTCCCAGTTCTTCATGATGCATGACCGTTTGGTGACTTGGGGACCCCGGTTTAGTCCAGAATTTCTGTGATAGAGTAGTTCCAGGTGCTCTCCCACAGGATCTCAGATCGACACCCTCTCCAAAAGAGTAGGTGAGATCAGCATGAACGGCATGGCTTCCATAACCCTGTGTGACATCATTCCTGACATTGCTCAGTTCCATGGTCCCACTTTGAATAGAAACACAGGAAAAAGAAAAATATGAAACAGTTCAAGTAGGAGCCTGAATACTGCCAGTCCCAGACTGGGAAAAGGGGGCTTGGATATAAAAAAGGAATTGCAACTTTTCTCTGCACTCCATGTCGTTACTATCCCTTGGTGGGGAGAGAGAGAGTACATGGAATCGTTACAGTGTGACCAGGAGTTGATTTCTCCAAAACTTCTCATTTGACTCTCTTGGAATCGTGTCTCTCCAGCCCTGGTCATACAACGTCCACTCTGAACACCTCTCAGGTCTCCTTAGCCTCTGAGGCTTCACACAGGCTCTTCCCCGTGACTAGATTTTCTCTCCCATCCCATCTGATGGCCTACTCTCTGGTGAAGCATGGTGGTTAAGAGAACTGACCCCACTGGAACAGATTGGGCTTATGAGCTCACCATAAAATGCTAAGACTCAGGAATTTGTGGTCAGCCAGAATGGGAGGTTTAGGAGTTGACTTGGGGAAAGTCCATGACCTGTGCATCTTCCAGGCTCTGCTTTCACTCTGGAGCCCATTTAGAAAAGGAGCTGGTAAATGGAGACAGCATTTGAAGAAGCAATTAAGAACATTGGGGTGGTGATGACTTCTCAGAGGAAAATAAATTTTCAACAGGGAAATGCTAGGGTCTACTCTTGTATGACTCCAAACTATAAATAGGGATGAGTGGTTGGAAAACAGTAGAACAAAAGATGATCTGCATCTGGTCACAAATGTACCAAATGCCTCAGTGGCTTCAGCCTGTCTCCTCAGACTTCTCTCTGGAGAAGACATGGGGCTTCCTGGACCCGGGCCTTTTGTCACCCCTTAACTATCCAATCATATTCTCAACTTGGTTCAGACATCACGTCCCTAAATATCCTCCTGGTAGATTTGTTCACTTCTTGCTCCCTACTCCATTGTACCTGCAAAACCCTTTACCACAGCATAAAACACAATTGCATTTACTTTTTGTGGTTGATGTAAGAAATGTCTACACATTTATCTGCTGTCTGTGCCCATGCCTTCTATGAGACTCTGGAGAGCCTTTCATTAGCAGTAGGAGTCTTTCTCCATCCCTTAGTTGGGGCTGACATTATTGTTTTGGACATTGGGATGGTAGAAAACCTGATAAAATGAGAGAGTTGAAAGACTTTACATTGAGACTTCCCTTTTGTTGCTCTTAAACCCTGAGAACTCATGGGAACATCCTCAGGCCAGCCTGCTAGATGATGGAAGACCAATGGAGGGAGGATCCAGCGGTTTCACTGACTTGATGTTATGAACTGGCTCCCAGCTACCTGGAAGCAAATTGTAGACACATGAGGAAGCCGTGTTGTGAGCCACTGAGGCTGGCCCAGATCAGAAGAGCTCCAAACTGACAACTTGAAAAATTGTGAGCTGGTAAATTGTTGCTCTTTTAAGACACGACAATTTGGGGTCATTTGTTACAGAGCAATACATGACTGATACAACTGTTAACTTGGCTGTTTCTCTCACCAGGCATTGAGGGAAATTCTCTGAGTCATTTCATCATCAAGAGCAACTGCCTTAGGGTCTCACATGTAGCTGTTATAGTGTAAATGTTTGCTGACTTCGTGGATGAATGAATAATACGAATTGTAAGTGAATCAGCACAAATTCATGTGTACAAGAAAACTTGATATTTCTTTAAATAAACTGAATTCCAACTCAGAGCTCTCGGCTTACAAAATTGGGGTAAAATTTTAACCTTACTTCTTTGCAGGGGTATATTTGGTGTTGGTTTATTTTCTAGGTACCCCGGGGTCTAAAGAAAGACCAAGGTTTGAAGATCTTTAACACACCCATCGCCTCAGCCTATGTGGGTGATCTCTCTAGAAGCATTGTCTCTGCTGCTTCCATTCTCAGATGGAGCATGAGAACCTTGGCAGGGCTGGGAACACCATAACGTGGTTTGTCTACTTGTGTGCCTGCATTACCCTTTGAGGTGCTGCCACCTAGCCCAGGGCATTATCAAGAAGCAGGCCTCACCCCTTCCCAATGTGTAGGTCTCTGCTGTCTGACTCCCACTCTTCCCTTGGTTTCCAGTTCACTCGGTGTGATTACTGCAATGAGCTGAGACTCTTCCAACAGACTCTTCAGAGTCTCGAAGTTTCAGGGCTTTAACTCTGTGAGTCCAGTTACCTCTTGAAATGAGGTAGGGAAGGTTGAAAAACATAGGAAGATTTTATTTTGAATTTAATGTTTCAATAAAATTTCTTGCCATGCATTTTCAAATGGTTCTGCCTAACAATTCCCTCTGTTCTCTTACAAGATGCAGGACGATGAGGAGGGAATGTTTGTTGTGTCATAATCTCCAGAAGGATGCAAAGTGCCATGGGGTCCATTCCCCCCGATTCTCACACTTGAGCACCACACCCACATGGAATCTCTGCAAGTGTTACTGAGTCCCTCACACATCCACAGTGAACAACTTTCAGATTCTCATAAGCAGGAATTATTTGTGCGCTAAGACGAGGAACTCCTTGGAGACCCTACTGTGTCCTACAGGGTCGCTGTGAGTCGGAATCGACTGCATGGCATCGGGTTTTGTTTTTGTTTTTTGGGGGGTTGGTTGATGTCAGCTGCAGGATAGTGTTTAAAAAAATGTCGACAGCGTAGCAGGTAAAACCAACAAAATGAAACTGAAATGAAATGTCTTTTTTCACACTTACTGACCTCACAGTTCCTTCAAAGTGTTTACTTTCCACTGGGTTCAGAGGCAAGAGGGAACTCTTCATGAGAGAGACACAGCTTGGGACACCTCCAAAATTATACGTCTCCCTCCTGATGTTAGGTAACATTACATACTGTTTGGCTGGTTTATCATCTGAGTGCTCCACAAAAATAGAAGGCCCATGCAGGCAGGACCTTGTCTGCTGTGTTGGTCAGAGTATCCTAGTTCCTGGCACCTAAGAAGCTTCCAAATATGATATGTCTGATTGAATGAGTGGGTGGGTTTTTATAAAAGCCATGGAAGTGCTCTGTTTATGTAGTTACAATAGTGAAAACAGGCATAAGGAAATGGAGACTGGTTATGTATAATTAGAAATGGAGACTAGTTATGTATAATGAGAACAGAACTTGTTCATGAAGAGATAAAAAAATAAGATGTATTAATAGAATGTACCCCCTTCACTTTGGCTGGAGAGAGATATGGTAAAATGCGTTGTTTTCGCCTACTGATTTATGGATTGTATATATTTCATTGAAATGTTAGTCTTTCGGGAATCACAAATATTTCTATTGAGATATAATTCACCGGCCATAACATTGCCTTTTATAATGTGCACAATTGTGTGGTTTCTAGTATATGGACAGAGTTGTGCAACAATCACCACTGTCTAGCTTCAGGATATTTTCAGTACCCTGTAAATAAACGCCCTACATATTAGTAGTCATCTCATTACTCCTTTCCTCCAAGACATAGCAACTGCTAATCTACTTTCTGTCTGTGTTGGTTTGTCTGTTCTGGGTATTTCATGTAAATGGAATCATGCACCATGCGGTCATTTCTGTTTGGCTTCTTTCACTTAGCATAACGTTCTCAAGGTTTGTCCATATAGTGCCATGTATTAGTACCTGATGCCTTTTAATGGCTGAGTAATATTCCATTTTACGAGTATATCACAGTTTATCAATTCATGACTTTTGGATTCTCTCCACATTTTGGCTATTTATAAATAATTCTGCTATGAAAATTCTTTTGTAAGTTATAATGTGAACGTGCTTCAGTTGTCCTGGATGCATACCTAGGAGTGGAATGCTATGTTTCATGCTAACTCTATGTTTAACTTTCTGAGCAAGCACCTAACTGTTTTCCAAAACGATTGGATCATGTTACATGTCCACCAGCAATGTATGAGGGTTCCAGTTTCTCCACATCCTCACCACTTGTGTTGTCCATCCTGTTGATTTGAGCCATCTCAGTGGTTTTGAAATAATAGTGCGTTTTGGTTTTGATTCGCATTTCCCTAATGACTAATGAGGTTGAGCTTCTTATCATGTGATTATTGACCATTTCTATATCTTCTTTGGAGAAATGTCTATTCAAATCCTTAGCCTACGAATTTTTCTTCAGATTTTTGCCTGTATTTTTGCTTTCTTCATATAGTTTTTCATATGCCAAACATCTGTATCTGTATCTTACCAGTTTTAGCCTTCACAGCTTTGGGATTTTTAGATAATCTTTGTTTTTTACCAACAAAAAGCAAAACAAAATCTCTCATAGTTTCTTCTGAAATTTGTATGGTGACGTATTTTACTTTTAAATATGCGATCCTTTTGGAATTTCATTTCCTGTAAGCTATGAGAAAAAGGATGAAAATATTTTTACAGGTGATCTAAATGATTACCAAATTGCTGCAAGCACTCCTTTTTGCCTTTTTGCATAAGCCATATCTTAACTGCATTTTCCCATATTCCATGTAGAAAAGCATTTTTACAGAAGGAGGCCCGCCATTCCCAGCCATTTCATATTAAGGTTTTGCTTTGCTGCAATAGAAATCCCTTCTATACCTCCTCTACACACCTGTTCTCATAGCCAATAAAAATTTTGTGTGAGTAGGACTCCTGTGAATTTATAAGATGAGGTTGAATTTTATAACTGGTTCCATGTGGTGCAGCCCAGCAGAAGGACAGACAGAAGCAGTAGCTCCAGAGGGAGCAGAAGCTATAAGAACATGAGCCTCCAGAGATTTGCTGCTGCATTTAACAGAAAGCTCTAGACTTTTCTTTATAAGTTTATCATTATATATGGCCATCACCTTAGAACAGACGAGAATAGTGCTTTTTAAGTGAGACATTCAGGACAGGACTGGAGAAAAATATAGAAGAAAATCCTAATTAAAAAAAAAAAAAAAACCCAGAATTCTAGGTTGACAGAGACTGGAGAAACCCTGAGAATATGACCCCCAGACATCCTTTTAGCTCAATAAAGAAGTCACTCCTGAGGTTCACCCTTAACCAAAGATTAGACAGGCCCATAAAACAAAATGAGACTCCAGGGGCATACCAGCCCAGGAACAAGGACTAGAAGGCAGGAGAGGACAGGAAAGCTGGTAATAGGGGACCCAAGGTCAAGAAGAGAGAGTGTTGACATGTCTTAGAGTTGGTAACCAATGTCATAAAACAATATATGTCCTAACTGTTTAAGGAGAAGCTACTTTGCTCTGTAAACCTTCATCTAAAGAACAATTAAAAACAAAAGTTAGGCATTCAGAAGGAGGGTGTTCATTCCTTAGCAGATGGTTAGACTTATGTGTTCTGGTGAACATATGTACCCATTTCTATTGGGTATGTATCTAGAAGTAGAATTGCTGGGTCATAGAATATATGGATGTTCACAGCTGTAGTAGATATGGCCAAAGCATTTTTAAAGTGGTTGTACCAAATTGCACTTTCACTAGCAGTAGATTAGAATTCCAGTTGCTCCGTGTTCTACCAAATAGTTGGTATTTCCATTTTTTTTTTTTTATTTTAGCCATTCTGGTGTGCAGGGTTAGGATCACATTGTGAGCTTTTATTAGAATTCCTCTGATAACTGATGTAGTCCCTTTCCATATGTATGTTGGCCATACAGAAATCTTTTAGAGAGCACTCAAGTATTTACTTGTCTATTGAATTGTTTTTTTTCTTTATGAATCATCCTTTGCATATTTTAGAACCAAGTTTGTAGTAGGATGTATGTATTGCAAATAACTTCTGCTTCCACATGATTTCTCCCTTGTAGCTTGTCATGAACTTTCAAATTAAAAAGCATGCCTTTTACAAAAACAGGCAAATGTATAGAGACGAAAGTTTATAGGGGTTCCCAGGGACAGGAGGGAGGGAATAAAGGGGTGTTATTGCATATTTTTTTTTATTGCATATGGAAACTGAGTTTCTGTTTACAATTATGGAAAAATCACACTGATTAAGGGTAGGGTTGCACAGCCTATTAATGTAATTCCTGTCAATAGTGTGTACACCTTTATAACTCGTTCACTTGGCAAAGGTTGTGTGTTATATTTACATCAACAACAAAAATGTGTAGCTGCTGAGGCAAAATGATAGTACTGAATTGATGAGATGTTTTCTTTTTTTATTCTTTTATTATACTCTTTTCTATTTTCTCATTTGTTTTTGTAAGAAGTTACTGTTAAAATCAAAGATAATAAAACGTTTGCATGATGAAAGTGGATAGCAATGTCTATTCCACCCATTGTGTCCCTCTGAAGTTTAAGTGAGGAACTACATGCCACTAGCAGTCGCCCAGCCTTACTTAGCACTCAGGAAATATTCATTTCTCCCACTCCTCTGGCTCACGGTCTTCTCCCCGTCTTTATTTCCTCTTTTCCGTTTCCAACTGGTTGCATGTGACCACCAGGCTTCCTGACTCCATCATTCTGCTTTCCATACCAATGTTATTGTAACCTTGGGATCTTGGGCAGTGGTGAAAGTTACACACTGTCCCTGCCATTAGGAAGGGGACAAGCCAGTGCAGGTGGGAGAGGCAGTGGGAAATTCGGCCTAGAGAAAGGACAGACCACCTTCCAGGAACCACACTGACCTTCAGAGAGCTTTATTGGCTGTGGTTCACCTGGCCAGCTTGTAGGCGTCAGGGTGCCCTAGCGCTCGGTGTTTAGTCCTCTCTCTGTGTTGACACCCTCTCTCTGAGATGCCTCAGTGAGTCCACAGCCATCGGTCTGTAGCTGAGGATGTGAGATTCACACCTCCAGCCATTTCAACTCCTCTTGGGTCCAGACTTATACTCAAATATCAGCTTAAATCTCTGTATCGGCCTCTTCATGTATAAAATGTGCATTATAATGGTACATTCCTCACAGGGCTATCAAGCAGAACAAATATCTTAGGAAAGGAGAAGCCCTTACAAGAATCCTGGCACCAGTGCATGTACTCAGTAAGTGTTAGCTGTTAGTATTATTACCTGACATCTCCATGTGGGTATCTAACAGCTATGCCATGTTATCAAGGCCACGAAACAATTCTGGTCCCAACTCCATTCCCCACACTTATCAATGGATTTCCCAAGGCTTCAGTGATGGGAGTCTGTGTGTTTTTCCACACAATGGACATGGGTACAAAAGGTTGGTCAGGGTCTTCATAATAAGTTGCTCCAAAGTTCATATGAGTGACCATTGAGACAAGTTACAAACAACTAATGCAGAAAAAAAAATAGAACCATTCTCAACTGCTCATGCTAGTATTCTCAGTCCAGAGTATCTGGTGAGGGCACTATTATGGACTGAATTGTGTAACCCCAAAAGGTATGTTGAAATCCTAACCACTGTACCAGTAAATGTGACCTGATTTGGATATAAGGGATTTTAAAATTATATTGACGAGGCCATACCAGTGTAGGTTGGGTCCTAAACCTAGTCCCTTCTGAGTTATACAAAGAGCAGAATAGACACAGACACACTCAGTGGCAGAGGAAGACAGACAACGGAGCAGATGCATCTACAAGACCAGGAACACAAAGGGTGGCTGGAAGCTTTTAGAAGCTGAAGTAGACGTGAGCCGTGCCCTGAATTCAGGCAGGTAGCCTCCTGAACTGTGAGAAAATGAATTTCTGTTCTTTAAAGCCACCCAACTGTCATTTTTTTTTTCTTACAGCAGCACTAGGTAACTAACACACATACCTGTGCTTATAAATCCAGCCCAGTGTAAAATAGTGCTCTCCCCTCCGTGGTCTAGCCCACCTGAATCCTGCTGTTTCCCTGTCAGTGTCCTCTGCTTTCACTGAGAGCTATGACAGAGTTGCCTTGATGCTGCTGCATAGACATTCACTTTATTTTTTACTTTGTATTTATAAAAAAAAAAAAATTTATGATTAACTAATATTAATTCTAATATTTTCTATGGTTCTTAAATTTTTCTGTGGAGACATTCCTGTAATCTATGAATAATAAGAGTTATATGTTTTTCTTTTTGTACTCCCGTGTTAAATATTTAATAGAAATAATGAGAGAAAACATCTTTATTTTATTTCTAATTAATTTTAAAGAGAATGTCCCACATTTCACCAGGAATTATCATGCGAGTTGTAGTTTTCCATATTCGGGAACTCCTTTTCTGTTCCATGTTTGCTCAGAGTTCTTATGTCTCAGTGTGGTTGGATTTTATCACTGCCTTTTCACCGTCTCTTGAGGTGAACCTATGTCTTTTCTTCCTTAACCTACACATGTGGTGAATTAAATTATTAAATCTTTAACGTTCACTCAAGCTTGTATGCTGACAATAACCCCCCTTGATGCTCGCATATTACGTGCTTTATACTTTGCTGGATTTCTTTGCCAGCATTTTATGTAGGTTTTTGCATCTCAGTTGCTTAGTGTGCTTGTCCTGTAACTCTTCTTATACCTTCCTTTTCTAATTTGGTATCAATATTAAAGTAGCCTTAGGGAACAAGTTGGGGAGCATCTCATAGCTTTCTCTTCTTTATTGACTGTGTACAAGGTTGAAATGATCTGTTTTTTGCATGTTTGCTGGAACCTGCCTAAAAGTGATCTACCAAACCCAAAACCAGTTGGCCATCGAGTTGATTCCATCTTTGTAGGGAGATCTCGAACTACTGACCCATTTTGTGTAGTGATTAAAGGCCTCTTCTGATGCTACTTTACTTAGACAAATTTCCACTGCATGTTTTAGGCTGTTAGGATTTCATCTTTAAATATTATGTGGTTATCACTGTTTTCCACCTCATCCAGGTCAATTAATCCCAGATTTTCCATTTTCCTGAAGTGAGAGTGTGTATCTACTCCTGGTACCAATTCCCTTATCTAAGACTTATTTGCAAAGAAAGATACAACCCAGCCTCCTTGAGTCCATAATGTGAGGTTACAGTCTCATATTATGTGATTTTTTTGTAGTTGTTTTTTTGTTTTGTTATTTTTTTCTTTTATATATTCTGTAATTGTTCTTTTTCTTAAATTTTTTTTATTTTCCTTTTTTTTTTCTTTTTTCATTTCACACCTATCTAGCAGTTTTAAGAAACCTGGTGGAGTAGTGGTTAAAAGCTACAGCTGCTAACTAAAAGGTTGGCAGTTCAAGTCCACCGGGCGCTCCTTGGAAACCCTATAGGGCAGTTCTACTCTGCCCTTTATGGTCCCTATGAGTTGGAATGGATTAGATGACAACAAGTTATTGGTTCTAGTGGTTTTAAGGTTGTGCATTTCAGGTTCAGGTCTATAATCTAGCTGAGAACCGACTTCGGGTTCAGTGTGGTGAGGTGCCCAGTTGCACCTGTGCATCAAGAGAAGGCGCCTCAAGAGCTAGGGGAGGGGGCAGCAGGGATGCTCAGAGAAGGGCACCCGGGGGAGGCGCGAGGTCCCGGGCAGCCCTACCACAAGCTGGCGAGGAGCAGGAAAGAGCTGGCTTCGGGAGCCTTTTGTGACAGTCCCAGCCCACCCAGCCCCACCTGGACCTCAGACTCAGCAGGCTGGCAGGTCCCAATAGAATTAGGGGAAGCCTAAGGCCATAGAGGGCGAGATCCAGGGTATATACCTAAGCCTTATCATAGTGCTTATGATGGGATAGGAGGGCAGAGGAGGCATATGGGGACTTGGGTCCAGACAGTGGACACAGAAGGGTGGGAACTTCTGGTTAGCGTCAGGATCCGAATGTGGAGGCCTTCGAGATGCACTTCCCGGAGGAGAAGGTGAAGCCACAGAGGCCATACTGCCTGGCACCCACCTCTGTCCCCCTCCCAGGGCCCCAGACTGGACTCACCGCCTGTGCTGCCCTAGGAGAGCTCCCCAAGTGTGGTACTCTTATTTTGAGGAGCAAGAGAGCCAGCCCTGGTCTAGGCTAGGGAATTTATTTCCTCTGCTCTCATTATGGCTGTGAGCGGACTCTTGTCTGCACAGACTAAAGACGAATTATCAAAATGAGCTCAAGACTCCAGATTTGACTTAGATATCACAAATTAAAACAGAGAAATAGAACTTTAGCAATAAGTGCCTGCCTGGAGCCCAAGTTGCATTAAAAAAAAAAAACCTGAACAAGACCCCAGAGAGAGTGAGTGATAAGAGGCTCCTTCTTTTGCCACCCTGTGGTCCCAAGCTTTCTCTTTTCCCACCTCCCAAGACTGTATCAACTGCTCTGAGATTTTTGAATAAAGATCCCAGGGATATCACTGTTCCCACCCCATGAGGATTTCCCCAGTGCTGGGTTAGACTAAGACAGAATCCTCCTG